>NC_092774.1:9605629-9637323 GCF_047496795.1 Chiloscyllium punctatum
GGCAGGATAGAGAGAGAGAGAGAGACAGGGAGGGCAGGAAAGAGAGAGAGAGAGAGAGAGACAGGGAGGCAGGATAGAGAGAGATAGAGAGAGAGAGACAGGGAGGGCAGGATAGAGAGAGAGAGAGAGAGAGACAGGGAGGGCAGGATAGAGAGAGAGAGAGAGACAGGGAGGGCAGGATAGAGAGAGAGAGATACAGGGAGGGCAGGATAGAGAGAGAGAGAGAGACAGGGAGGGCAGGATAGAGAGAGAGAGAGACAGGGAGGGCAGGATAGAGAGAGAGAGAGAGACAGGGAGGGGCAGGATAGAGAGAGAGAGAGAGAGGACAGGGAGGGCAGGATAGAGAGAGAGAGAGAGAGAGAGATACAGGGAGGGCAGGATAGAGAGAGAGAGAGGACAGGGGGGGCAGGATAGAGAGAGAGAGAGAGAGAGACAGGGAGGGCAGGATAGAGAGAGAGAGAGACAGGGAGGGCAGGATAGAGAGTGAGAGAGGACAGGGAGGGCAGGATGGAGAGTGAGAGAGAGAGAGAGACAGGGAGGGCAGGATAGAGAGAGAGAGAGACAGGGAGGGCAGGATAGAGAGAGAGAGAGAGAGAGGAGGGGCAGGAAGAGAGAGAGAGAGGGACAGGGAGGGCAGGGAGAGAGAGAGAGAGGGACAGGGAGGGCATGATGAGAGAGAGAGAAGGGACAGGGAGGGCAGGATGAGAGGAGAGGAGAGACAGGGAGGGCAGGATAGAGAGAGAGGAGACACAGAGAGGGCAGGATAGAGAGTGAGAGAGACACAGAGAGGGCAGGATAGAGAGAGACAGGGAGGGCAGGATAGAGAGAGAGAGGGACAAGGAGGGCAGGATAGAGAGAGAGAGGAGAGAGACAGGGAGGGCAGGATAGAGAGAGAGAGAAGGGAGGGCAGGATAGAGAGAGAGAGAGAGAGGGACAGTGAGGGCAGGATAGAGAGAGAGAGAGAGAGGGACAGGGAGGGCAGGATAGAGAGAGAGAGAGAGACAGGGAGGGCAGGATAGAGAGAGAGAGAGAGAGAGGACAGGGAAGGCAGGATAGAGAGAGAGAGAGGGAGGGCAGGATAGAGAGAGAGAGGGAGGGCAGGACAGAGAGAGAGAGAGGGAGAGAGACAGGGAGGGCAGGATAGAGAGAGAGAGAGAGACAGGGAGGGCAGGATAGAGAGTAGAGAGAGAGAGAGACAGGGAGGGCAGGATAGAGAGAGAGAGAGAGACAGGAGGGCAGGATAGAGAGAGAGAGGACAGGGAGGGCAGGATAGAGAGAGAGAGAGAGAGACAGGGAGAGGCAGGATAGAGAGAGAGAGAGAGACAGGGAGGGCAGGATAGAGAGAGAGAGAGAGGGACAGGGCGGGGCAGGGATAGAGAGTGAGAGAGGACAGGGAGGGAGGATAGAGAGAGAGAGGGACAGGGAGGGCAGGATAGAGAGAGAGAGGGACAGGGAGGGCAGGATAGAGAGAGAGAGACAGGAGGGCAGGATAGAGAGAGAGAGAGAGAGGGACAGGGAGGCAGGATAGAGAGAGAGGAGGGCAGGATAGAGAGAGAGAGAGAGAGGGACTGGAGGGCAGGATAGAGAGAGAGAGAGAGAGACAGGGAGGGCAGGATAGAGAGGGAGAGGGAGAGAGACAGGGAGGGCAGGATAGAGAGAGAGAGAGAGGGAGGGCAGGATAGAGAGAGAGAGAGAGGAGGGCAGGATAGAGAGAGAGGAAGGGAGGCAGGATAGAGAGAGAGAGAGAGAGGGACAGGGAGGGCAGGATAGAGAGAGAGAGAGACAGGGAGGGCAGGATAGAGAGAGAGAGAGGGGGACAGGGAGGGCAGGATAGAGAGAGAGAGAGGGAGGGCAGGATAGAGAGAGAGAGAGAGGGAGGGCAGGACAGAGAGAGAGAGAGAGAGAGAGAGACAGGGAGGGCAGGATAGAGTGAGTGAGAGAGAGAGAGAGCAGGGAGGGCAGGATAGAGAGAGAGAGAGAGACAGGGAGGGCAGGATAGAGAGAGAGAGAGAGAGACAGGGAGGGCAGGATAGAGAGAGAGAGAGAGACAGGGAGGGCAGGATAGAGAGGGAGAGAGAGAGAGAGACAGGGAGGGCAGGATAGAGAGAGAGAGAGCAGGGAGGGCAGGAAGAGGAGGGAGAGAGAGAGAGAGAGACAGGGAGGGCAGGATAGAGAGAGAGAGAGAGACAGGGAGGGCAGGATATATATATATAGAGAGAGAGACAGGGAGGGCAGGATAGAGAGAGAGACAGGGAAGGCAGGATAGAGAGAGAGAGAGAGACAGGGAGGGCAGGATAGAGAGAGAGAGACAGGGAGGGCAGGATAGAGAGAGAGACAGGGAGGGCAGGATAGAGAGAGAGAGAGAGAGACAGGGAGGGCAGGATAGAGAGAGAGAGAGAGGTACAGGGAGGGCAGGATAGAGAGAGAGAGAGAGAGAGACAGGGAGGGCAGGATAGAGAGAGAGAGAGAGAGAGACAGGGAGGGCAGGATAGAGAGAGAGAGAGAGAGAGACAGGGAGGGCAGGATAGAGAGGGAGGGAGAGAGAGAGACAGGGAGGGCAGGATAGAGAGTGAGAGAGAGAGAGACAGGGAGGGCAGGATAGAGAGAGAGAGAGAGACAGGGAGGGCAGGATTGAGAGAGAGAGAGAGAGAGACAGGGAGGGCAGGATAGAGAGAGAGAGAGACAGGGAGGCAGGATAGAGAGAGAGAGAGACACACACAGGGAGGGCAGGATAGAGAGAGAGAGACAGGGAGGGCAGGATAGAGAGAGAGACACACAACAGGGAGGGCAGGATAGAGAGTGAGAGACAGGGAGGGCAGGATAGAGAGAGAGAGAGAGAGACAGGGAGGGCAGGATAGAGAGAGAGAGAGAGGGAGGGCAGGATAGAGAGAGAGAGGGACAGGGAGGGCAGGATAGACAGTGAGAGACAGGGAGGGCAGGATAGAGAGAGAGAGAGAGAGAGAGATACAGGGAGGGCAGGATAGAGAGAAGAGAGAGAGGGACGGAGGGCAGGATAGAGAGAGAGAGAGACAGGGAGGGCAGGATAGAGAGTGAGAGACAGGGAGGGCAGGATAGAGAGAGAGAGAGAGAGAGAGAGATGGAGGTCAGGATAGAGAGAGAGAGAAAGAGACAGGGAGGGCAAGATAGAGAGAGAGAGAGAGAGATACAGGGAGGGCAGGATAGAGAGAGAGAGAGGGACGGAGGGCAGGATAGAGAGTGAAATAGAGAGAGAGAGAGAGAGGGACAGGGAGGGCGGGAAAGAGAGAGAGAGAGACAGGGAGGGCAGGATAGAGAGGGGGACAGGGAGGGCAGGATAGAGAGAGAGAGAGAGGGACAGGGAGGGCAGGATAGAGAGAGAGAGAGGGAGGGCAGGATAGAGAGAGAGAGGGACAGGGAGGGCAGGATAGAGAGTGAAAGAGAGAGAGAGAGAGGGACAGGGAGGGCAGGATAGAGGGAGAGAGGGACAAGGAGGGCAGGATAGAGAGAGAGAGAGAGAGACAGGGAGGGCAGGATAGAGAGTGAGTGACAGGGAGGGCAGGATAGAGAGAGAGAGAGAAAGAGACAGGGAGGGCAAGATAGAGAGAGAGAGAGATACAGGGAGGGCAGGATAGAGAGAGAGGGGGACAGGGAGGGCAAGATAGAGAGAGAGAGAGAGAGACAGGGAGGGCAGGATTGAGAGAGAGGGAGGGCAGGATAGAGAGAGAGAGGGACAGGGAGGGCAGGATAGAGAGTGAGTGACAGGGAGGGCAGGATAGAGAGAGAGAGAAAGAGACAGGGAGGGCAAGATAGAGAGAGAGAGAGATACAGGGAGGGCAGGATAGAGAGAGAGGGGGAAAGGGAGGGCAAGATAGAGAGAGAGAGAGAGAGACAGGGAGGGCAGGATTGAGAGAGAGAGAGAGAGAGACAGGGAGGGCAGGATTGAGAGAGAGAGAGAGAGAGACAGGGAGGGCAGGATTGAGAGAGAGAGAGACAGAGAGGGCAGGATAGAGAGAGAGAGAGAGACAGGGAGGGCAGGATAGAGAGAGAGAGAGAGACAGGGAGGGCAGGATAGAGAGAGAGAGAGAGACAGGGAGGGCAGGATAGAGAGAGAGAGAGAGACAGGGAGGGCAGGAAAGAGAGAGAGAGAGAGAGAGACAGGGAGGGCAGGATAGAGAGAGATAGAGAGAGAGAGAGACAGGGAGGGCAGGATAGAGAGAGAGAGAGAGAGAGACATGGAGGGGCAGGATAGAGAGAGAGAGAGAGAGAGACAGGGAGGGCAGGATAGAGAGAGAGAGAGAGACAGGGAGGGCAGGATAGAGAGAGAGAGAGAGACAGGGAGGGCAGGATAGAGAGAGAGAGAGAGACAGGGAGGGCAGGATAGAGAGAGAGAGAGAGAGAGACAGGGAGGGCAGGATAGAGAGAGAGAGAGAGAGAGACAGGGAGGGCAGGATAGAGAGAGAGAGAGAGAGAGACAGGGAGGGCAGGATAGAGAGAGAGAGAGAGAGATACAGGGAGGGCAGGATAGAGAGAGAGAGAGAGACAGGGAGGGCAGGATAGAGAGAGAGAGAGAGAGAGAGAGAGAGAGACAGGGAGGGCAGGATAGAGAGAGAGAGAGAGACAGGGAGGGCAGGATAGAGAGAGAGAGAGAGACAGGGAGGGCAGGATAGAGAGAGAGAGATACAGGGAGGGCAGGATAGAGAGAGAGAGAGGGACAGGAGGGCAGGATAGAGCAGAGAGAGACAGGGAGGGCAGGATAGTGAGAGAGAGAGACAGGGAGGGCAGGATAGAGAGAGAGAGAGGGACAGGGAGGGCAGGATAGAGAGAGAGAGAGAGAGAGACAGGGAGGGCAGGATAGAGAGAGAGAGAGAGACAGGGAGGGCAGGATAGAGAGAGAGAGAGAGACAGGGAGGGCAGGATAGAGAGAGAGAGAGAGACAGGGAGGGCAGGATAGAGAGAGAGAGAGAGACAGGGAGGGCAGGATAGAGAGAGAGAGAGAGAGAGACAGGGAGGGCAGGATAGAGAGAGAGAGAGAGAGAGACAGGGAGGGCAGGATAGAGAGAGAGAGAGAGAGATACAGGGAGGGCAGGATAGAGAGAGAGAGAGAGACAGGGAGGGCAGGATAGAGAGAGAGAGAGAGAGAGAGAGAGAGAGACAGGGAGGGCAGGATAGAGAGAGAGAGAGAGACAGGGAGGGCAGGATAGAGAGAGAGAGAGAGACAGGGAGGGCAGGATAGAGAGAGAGAGATACAGGGAGGGCAGGATAGAGAGAGAGAGAGGGACAGGAGGGCAGGATAGAGAGAGAGAGAGACAGGGAGGGCAGGATAGTGAGAGAGAGAGACAGGGAGGGCAGGATAGAGAGAGAGAGAGACAGGGAGGGCAGGATAGAGAGAGAGAGAGAGAGAGGGAGGGCAGGACAGAGAGAGAGAGGGACAGGGAGGGCATGGTGGAGAAAGAGAGAGAGGGACAGGGAGGGCATGTTGGAGAGAGAGAAAGGGACAGGGAGGGCAGGATAGAGAGAGAGAGACAGGGAGGGCAGGATAGAGAGAGAGAGAGACACAGAGAGGGCAGGATAGAGAGTGAGAGAGACACAGAGAGGGCAGGATAGAGAGAAGAGACAGGGAGGGCAGGATAGAGAGAGAGAGGGACAAGGAGGGCAGGATAGAGAGAGAGAGAGAGAGAGAGAGAGAGACAGGGAGGGCAGGATAGAGAGAGAGAGAGACAGGAGGGCAGGATAGAGAGAGAGAGAGGGACAGGGAGGGCAGGATAGAGAGTGAGAGAGAGAGGACAGGGAGGGCAGGATAGAGAGTGAGAGAGAGAGAGAGACAGGGAGGGCAGGATAGAGAGAGAGAGGGACAGGGAGGGCAGGATAGATAGAGAGAGAGGGACAGGGAGGGCATGGTGGAGAGAGAGAGAGAGGGACAGGGAGGGCATGTTGGAGAGAGAGAAAGGGACAGGGAGGGCAGGATAGAGAGAGAGAGAGACAGGAGGGCAGGAGAGAGAGAGGGACAGGGAGGGCATGTTGGAGAGAGAGAAAGGGACAGGGAGGGCAGGATAGAGAGAGAGGGGGACAGGGAGGGCAAGATAGAGAGAGAGAGGGACAGGGAGGGCATGGTGGAGAGGGAGAGAGAGAAAGGGAGGACAGGACAGAGAGAGAGAGAAAGGGAGGGCAGGATAGAGAGAGAGAGAGAAAGGGAGGGCAGGATAGAGAGAGAGAGAGAAAGGGAGGGCAGGATTGAGAGAGAGAGAGAAACAGGGAGGGCAGGATAGAGAGAGAGACAGGGAGGGCAGGATAGAGAGAGAGAGAGAGACAGGGAGGGCAGGATAGAGAGAGAGAGACAGGGAGGGCAGGATAGAGAGAGAGAGAGGGCTGGATCGAGAGCTGATCCAGGGGTGGCCAGTGTCGGTACCTGTTCAATCCCTTTTAACTGGGCACTTATCCATTTCAGAGACTATCTGACAAAGTCGCTGCTGCATGAATGAATGAAACTCCTGTCGGCATTTAGGAAATGAATCTCAAACCCCAGCTTCAGCAGTCCGTGTAATACCCTTTACTCTGTTATTATGTTTCTTGACCTCGAGCAAGAAGACCGAGTATTTTAATAACGTTTACTCATTTCAACGTCCAGAGTATTCACATGTCTTGATTTTACAAGTGAACCGCCTAGACACCCTTCGTCCCATAATACTAGCCAGAACTTCACACATGTTTGAATCCATCTCTTATCTCCCAGGACCTTGTATACAAAATGTTATAAAAATTACATCGCTGTCGTCATGGGATTTTAATGTCTGTAAGAATTGTGTACAAAGGGACTCTTGTATGATCTATATGTGGGGATCCCACTGCTGTATTGAAATTGTGCAGTGATTGCTGAATAAAAGAGGCCCATTATTGTCCGACTTTGGTCATTCGTTGAACACGATCGCAGGGGATACTTTTGCAAATCCCCACTTTGGAAGTCGACCCAGTCTGACTCAAGATCGGGATACCGAGCGCCTCGAACCTCACCCCTTCAATGCGCTGTCTGAGCCGAGATGTCACCTTTTTTGTTTGTTTTTTCTTTGAAACAAAAACCATCCGTCATCTCAAGAAGGTGACTTGAAAAGAGTTCTCGGACTTGCGTATTAATGAACTGAAACCTTCAACCCCGTTCTCAAGCTGGAAGATTTAACAGCGATCCGGGTTTGTTCAATATATAGTTTCAGTTGCGTGACCCTGTGATCTTTCGCTATATCTTCTGTGTCCGATGATCCTGCGACCTGGTGAAGGAGCAGCGCTCCAGAAGCTAGTGCTTCCAATTAAGCCTGTCGGACTATGACCTGGTGTTGCGTGATTTTGGTTTTTAACCAGGTTAATGGGGGAAGGTAAGGGTGGAGATTTCCCCTTCCATTGAACGAGATCTTGGCTGACAACTGATCAATAATCACCACTTTGCCTTCCTTCCCCCCCCCCAACCCCTCACCCAATGCACCTTCGATTCTTTCCTTGAATGCGTGACCTCTCGTTATTGAATCCCTCACCCTGGGGGAAAAGCTCATCTCTATCCACCCTGTCTCTACCCTTCATGATTTTGTAAACCTCAATCAGGTTCTCCCTCTCCCCCCCCCCCCCCCCCCACCCCCCCCCCCCCCTCCTCCCTCCAAATTCTCCTTTTTTTCTCATGAAAATAAACCTAACCTACTCAACCTCTCTTCATAACTAGCACCTTCCATACCAGGGCAACATCCTCGTAAACCTTCTCTACCCCCCCCTCCCCAAAGGGTCCACATCCTTTTGGTAATGTGGCGCCCAGAACTGTGCCCGGTATTCTAAACGCGGCCGAACCGGATGTTCAAGGATTCAAAGGGTTCAACAGAGATTTGCCAGGGCGCTGGAGGGTTTGATATCAAAGTTGGGGGCGTCTTTCTCTGGTGGAAGGGTGACCTCGCAAGAGTTTATTAAATCCTGAGGGGTAACGGTCAGGTGAGTGGCAGGTGTATTTTCCCTAGTTGGGGGTCTGGAATTTCAAAACCAAGGGGACACGTTTTTTAAGGTGCGAGGAGAAATTGGAAGCAATTTTTTTTTCATTTAAAAGACATTTGAATAAGGGCAAGGTTTGGAGGGAGTTGGCAGGTGGGACTAGCTTTTAGTTTGGGATTAGGGACGGCTCAGACGAGTTTCCGTGCTGTGTGACAGTACATCGAGTCACAGGAGATTGTCCAGCGTGGAAACAGACCCTTCGGCCCGTCCCCGTCCGTGCCGACCCTGATATCCCTAACCTAATCCAGTCCCCGTTTGCCAGCCCTTGGCCTATGACCCTCCAACCCCTTCCCTATCCCTGTCCCCATCCCCCTTTTCAATGCTGTCATTGTACTAGCCTCCACCACTTCCTCTAGCAGCTCATTCCACACACGCATCACCCTCTGGGTGAGAACGTTACCCTCAGCTCCCTTCCCCTCTCACCCTAAACCAACTCCCCTCTAGTTCTGGACTCCCCCCACCCCTTGGGGGGGGGGGGAAGACCTTGTCTATTTACCCCTATCTGTGCCCCCTCATGGTTTTATAAACCAGGTCACCCCCCTCATCCTCCGACGCTCCGGGGAAAACAGCCCCGGCCTGTCCAGCCTCTCCCTGTTGCTCAAACCCTCCAACATCCTTGTAAATCTTTCCGGAACCCTTTCACAACATCCTTCCAACTCTTGCAACGGGGAAGTTCTGGACAGAGAAGGCCATATTTGGAGGCCTGCCTGCAGTTCTGGTCACCCCGCTATAGAAAGGATATTATTAAACTGGAAAGCGTGCAGGAGAGATTTACCAAGATGGACTGGGAGAGTTGAGTTCGAAGGACAGGATGAATAGGTTGGGACATTTTGAGCATAGAAGACTGAGGGGTGACCTTACAAGATAAAATCATGACAGGCAGAGATAAGAGAGAGCTTTTCCCTGCGGTAGGGGAGACTAAAATTGTCGGCTTAATTTGGGCAATTTGTTCACACAGAGAGCGCTAAGTGAGGTGCCAGGGGTAGGGGAGGATGCGAGTACAGTTTTTTGTCATCGAAGAAGCGTTCCGTCAGGAATGATGGACGGGATGGGTATGAAGGGATACTGGGAGACGGTGAGGTCTGCTGGAGATCGGCGTCGTGAGTGTGGTGCTGGAAAAAGCACAGCATCCCGAGGAGCGGGAGAACCGGGCCAGAGCCCTTCATCAGGAATGAGGGGGACTGACCAAACGCAGGCGACTGGAACGAGATTAATCGCGGACGCTGGGCGGCACGGAAAAGTGGGGCCGAAGGGCCGGTTTCCACCCCGGAGACCTCTATGGGTCTGACTGGTGCGGTGTCGTTTGATCTTCTGGTACCTGATGGGGGTATCCCTGTTTGTTTCTACGGACACTCGCTCAGCTTCAAACTGAAAACTCTGAGTGTCACTTCTTCAAATGTTGCTGCTGGGGGGAGGGGGGGAGCGTGGGCTTCCTGACCGGGCAATCCCGGGGTGGGGGGGGTGTGGGCTCCCTGACCGGGCAATCCTGGGGTGGGAGGGGGTGGGCTTCCTGACCGGGCAATCCCGGGGTGAGAGGGGGTGGGCTTCCTGACCGGGCAATCCCAGGGTGGGAGGGGGTGGGCTTCCTGACCGGGCAATCCCGGGGTGAGAGGGGGTGGGCTTCCTGACCGGGCAATCCCGGGGTGGAGGGGGGGGGGTGGGGTGGGCTTCCTGACCGGGCAATCCCGGGGTGAGAGGGGGTGGGCTTCCTGACCGGGCAATCCCAGGGTGGGAGGGGGTGGGCTTCCTGACCGGGCAATCCTGGGGTGGGAGGGGGTGGGCTTCCTGACCGGGCAATCCCGGGGTGGGGGGGGGGGGACGTGGGCTTCCTAACGGGTTTGTTAAGGAGAAAGTGCGGACTGCAGATGCTGGAGATCAGGGCTGAAAAATGTGTTGCTGGGAAAGCGCAGCAGGTCAGGCAGCATCCAAGGAGCAGGAGAATCGACAGTTCGGGCGTGAGCCCTTCTTCAGGAGCCGGGTTTGTTCGTTCGTACGGCAGAAGGGGAAACTGCCTGAGCTGAAGCAGTGCAGACAGTCTGCCCGGGGCTAGTGGGGGAATCGCTCTTCCCCCCGAGCTGAGGCTGAAGCCAGGTTTTTTTAATATATATATATGACAATCCTGTCCAAGTAAGAAATGGGGGAACGTACAATGTACCTGGAGGCGGAGTAATCTTGTTCCAATGATGCATCATTGGGAAATTAGTTATGGGAGGAACATCTTAATTCTCTAAGCAAAGGGGCGTTCTGGCTAATTGATGTGTCCAATAGGTGCTAATGGTCTTCTCTGAAGTGGAATGGTGCCTCTCTGACCTGTCCTTTGGTATCACTGGTCTGTGAAACTGCTCTCGGGGCTTTGGATAGCTGCGGTGCCCTGTCATCGTTAGCGGGAGCTTGGAAGTGTGTTCCCTTGTCTGCGAGAGCTGTCTGGTTTCGCTTGGCCCCGGCTGAGGCATTCTGGGTGTTGGGGGTTACGTTTTCCTTTCGGCCAATTCCCGCTTTGGCGGGCCGACTGTGGGTCGGCCGGGTGGCAGATCTCTTCACCGCGGCTAGCGGGATACGCTGGCCCCCGGAATGTTGTTGTGGACTCGCGGGAAAGCTCAGTCGTGCTTTCGGGACGGTGGGGGGGCATTCAGCCGCAGGAAGGTCTCACTGGGGGGAGCGGCCAGAAACTTAGCCCGAGATGCAGAGTTCTCAAGTCGGCCTCGGTGGGGGGGGGGATGGACATCGTCAGGCGGAGAAGACAATGAATGGTATTCTGAAATTCATGGCTGTAATTAATCCCTCATAATTAGGAGCTGGGTGTGGGGGTGGACAAATGGTCGCTTCCCAGAAGGACAGAACTCCAAGGAAGTGCTAGAGGAGGCTAATGGTATGAGGGGAGAGGAAATTCAGGGACGAGGAAGAAAAATCAAATTTATAGATTTGCCTGTCTGTCTACTTGCACATGCGTCTGTCACTGCGTCTCTCTGTGCCTCTCTCCTTGTCTGTCTATATATGTGTCTCTCTGTCTGCCTGTGCATCTGTCTCTCGCCATATCTCTCATGTTTATCTACATACCTGACCACTTCTCTCTCTGTATGTCTCTTGTGTCTATCTGTCTCTCTATGTCTTGTTTTTTTTTTGTTTGTCTGCATATCTGCTTGTCTGTCTTTACATGTGTCTGTTTGTATATATCTGTTTCTGTGTCCATGTCCCTTGTGTCTATCTGTCTTTCTCTTTGTGTCTGTCTGTGCATGTCTCTGTATCTGTCTGTCTCTCTGTCTATATATCTCTGTCTTTGTCTATCTGTCTCTCTCTGGATATCTGTCTGTCTGTTTCTCTGTCTATATGTCTCTGTCTTTGTCTATCTGTCTCTCTCTGGATATCTGTCTGTCTGTTTCTCTGTCTATATGTCTCTGTCTTTGTCTATCTGTCTCTCTGTGGATATCTGTCTGTCTGTTTCTCTGTCTATATGTCTCTGTCTTTGTCTATCTGTCTCTCTCTGGATATCTGTCTGTCTGTTTCTCTGTCTATATGTCTCTGTCTTTGTCTATCTGTCTCTCTGTGGATATCTGTCTGTCTGTTTCTCTGTCTATATGTCTCTCGTGTCTATCTGTATCTATCTATATATCTCTCTGTGCCTCTCTCCATGTCTTGTCTTTTTGTCTGTCTCTATCTGCCTGTCTGCATGTTTCTATGTCTGTCTATACATCTGTCATGTCTGTAAACCTCTCTGTGTCTATCTGCCTGCCTGTTTCTCTATTATATTTCCATGTCTCTATCTCCCTGTTTCTCTGTGTCAGTCTGCCTATTTCTGTTTATTATGTTTCTGTGTCTCTCTGTCTGCCTGTTTCTCTGTCTATTATGTTTCCCTGTGTCGATGTCTGTCTGCCTGTTTCTCTATCTGCCTGTTTCTCTGTCTGTCTGCCTGTTTCCCTGTCTATCTGCCTGTTTCTGTCTGTTTCCCTGTCTATCTGCCTGTTTCCCTGTCTTTCTGCCTGTTTCCCTGTCTATCTGCCTGTTTCCCTGTCTGTCTGCCTGTTTCCCTGTCTGTCTGCCTGCTTCTCTGTCTATTATGTTTCCCTGTGTCTCTATCCATTTGTCTGCCTGTTTCCCTGTCTGTTTGCCTGTTTTTCTGTCTCTTATGTTTCCCTGTGTCTCTATCCATCTGTCTGTCTGTTTCCCTATGTGTCTCTATCTGTACGTCCGCCTGTTTCTCTCTCTTGTCTATATGTCTCTCATGCCTGTCTGGTTTGTGTTGTTTCTTTCATGAACCAAATACACCTGGATTTTCAAAGGACGTCCTGTTAAATCTGCTTTAAAGCTGGGAACTTTACAACCTAAACTGCACCTTTCAATTCAATGTCCAATCCCAAACAAAATCTGATTTGTCTGAACTATCAGACTGCCAACCATCACCTCCCCACCTTCATCTGCCGATAACATTCCCAACTCTTGGGTCCCCCTCTCCATTCCTGATGAAGAGCTTCTGCCCGAAACGTCGACTCTCCTGCCCCCTTCAGACGCTACCTGACTGGCCGTGCTTTTCCAGTGCCACATTTTCCGACTCTGATCTCCAGCAGCCACGGTCCTCACTCTCTCCCAACGTTCAGAGCTGTTTGTGTTGCATTTACGTGGCGCCTTTTCGCTCCCTCAGGAAGCCTACTCCCCCCCCTCCATGGTTTCCAGCCGGTGACGCTCCTTTGGCACCCGTTCGCCGATTGTTTTGCTGAGCGAGAGGTTCGGTGGGGAGGACACCCCGTGCTGTTTCTACTGCTGACGGGGAAATACCCTCACGGTGTAGGGCTGAACTAAAAGCCCCATCTTCTGAAACACTGGTCCAAAATCCCGGACTTTTCAAGTGACTTTCAAAAGCAAAAAAAGGGCAGGGCAGCCGGGGAAAGGACGCGGGCACAAAAGAGGGAAGCATTGCGTGGTCCCTATAAAAGATCATGTGCTTTTCCTGTGCTTAGAGATTTAAAATGCAAATGCGCATTTGAATTGAAAGGCCAGACAGTTAGCAGACCAAGCAGCAGACAACAGCCCCCTGAATTTAGCCAATCAATTTGAACCGGGCACTTCAATACCAAACACCAATTCAATTTAAATCTGATGGTTTTGACAACACAGTGCCAATCGTATTGGAAGAAATATCGATAGGTCATTGGGGGTGGACAAAAAAGGGGCTATTTGGACCAAGGGCCGAGAGCCAGCTGCCATCCCCAGAGCTAATGGCCCTCAGCTCTCTCTCTCTCTAGGGAGAGGGGGAGAGGGGGAGAATCGCTGGCTCTCACAGCCTCCTCTCTATCTTACAGAAAGCACCATCTCAATAGCAACAGTACCAACAGCACAACGAGTTAGTATTCCTGACAGAATAATCGACAGGGAAGGCACAGAACGTTCCTGAAGAGAGACAACCTGGCTGGAATTTCAAGAGATAAAATTCTAGTATTTTTTTTTCAATATAAGCGGGACATGAATTTATTGGAAAAGCATACCATTAGACTCTTTCTTTGTTCGGGGATAGTTAATAGTTAAGAGAGATTCATTCGGTTTGTTTATCGTTTAGTTAATTTGTTCACCGTGAGAGTTAGATAAGTAAGGTGTTACTTGTCAGTTTTAACGTGTCGGGGACTTATTTTATTGAACCGCTAGAAGTTGCTGAAAAGCAGGTTACACCCCCTTCTCAATGTCCTTTTCCAGACTATAGGGTGCTTCAGTTTTTAGTTCTTGGGATGGAGGGGGGAGGTCAATCTCTGCTTAATGATAATAATGAACGCGACGGTGGAGGGGTTACCCACCAGCGGGAGGGAGACGGCTACTTCCCGCTGGAAGCCGGGTAATCTGCCGGCAGTGGGCGTTTGCAGTGTCGCTGGTGCGCCCGCAGGTTGGCGAGCTGGGTGAAGCCCGCCCCACAGTCGGGGCAGGCGAAGGGCCGCTCACCGGTATGGACCCGCCGGTGCCGCAGCAGGCTGAAGGACTTGGTGAAGCGTTTGCCGCAGGCCGGGCAGCCGAAGGGCCGCTCGCCGGTGTGGACCCGCCGGTGGGCCGTCAGGTCGGAGGCCTGGCGGAACCGCTTGCCACAGGCGGCGCAGCCGAAGGGCCGCTCCTCGGTGTGGATGCGCTGGTGCCGCTGGAGGCTGGCGGGCCCGGTGAAGCCCTTGCCGCAGACGGGGCAGGCGAAGGGCCGCTCGCCGGCGTGCGCCCGCTGGTGCTCGGCCAGGCTGGCCGCGTGCCGGAACTTCTTGCCACAGCGGCCGCAGGCCAGCCGCTTCTCGGCGTGGGCCTGCAGGTGGGAGCGCAGGCTGGACGACCAGGAGAAGCCCTTGCCGCACGCCGGGCAGGTGAACGGCCGCTCGCCGGTGTGGACCCGGCGGTGGACGTTGAGGTCGGAGGAGGAGCGGAACCACTTGCCGCACGCGGGGCAGCTGAAGGGCCTCTCCTCGGTGTGTGTCCGCTGGTGGGAGAGCAGGCACGTCGACATGGTGAAGCCCTTGCCGCACAGCGAGCAGGTGAAGGGCTTCTCCCCGGTGTGAACCCGCCGGTGGGTATCCAGCAGCGACGGGTAGCAGAAGGTCTTGCCGCAGTCCTGGCACTTCCATGGTTTCTCCCGAGCGCCGGGCGCGGCGTGGACCCGCCGGTGGTGCTCCAGCAGAGACGGGTAGCTGAAGGTCTTGCCGCAGTCCTGGCACTTCCAGCGCTTCTCCTTGGCACTGGCCGCGGCGTGGACCCGCCGGTGGCTCTCCAGCCGGCACGGGTAGTTGAAGCCTTTGCCGCAGTCGGCGCACTTCCAGGGCTTGTCCGCCGCCCCGGGCCCACCGTGCACCCGCCGGTGAATCTCCAGCCAGGACGGGTACTCAAAGCCCTTGCCGCAGTCGCCGCACTTCCACGGCTTCTCCCCGGGCCCGGCGTGGAGGCGCCGGTGGTTGTCCAGCCGGTAGCTGTGGCCAAAGGCCTTGCCGCAGTCCTCGCACCGCCAGGGCTTCTCCCGGGGTGGGGCATGGACGCGCCGGTGGTTCCGCAGCAGGGACGGGTAGCTGAACCCCTTGCCGCAGTCCCCGCACTTCCAGGGCTTGTCGCCGGCCGCGGGTTTGCCGTGGATGCGCCGGTGGTTCCTCAGCAGCGACGGGTAATTAAAGCCCTTGCCGCAGTCCCCGCACTTCCACGGCCTCTCCATTGAAACCTCACCTGCTCGGGGCATTGGTTGGGGGGGGGGGGGGGGGGGGGGGGCCGGCTACTTCCCGCGGCGTTTCGCCCGTTCTTTTCAAGCCGCGTGCAAAACACCCGGCTCTCCCGGTCTCGGCCTGGGTGCGCGCGGCTCTCCTGGTCTCACCCGGAAAACGGGGACGCCCGGAACCTCTTCCCAGAGACCGGACGTTTCCGGTTGCCCGTTCGGAGGCCCGTGCCAGTTCAGAGCCAGACGCCCGGCGTCCACTCTCGTCAGATCTCGCTGCGGTTAGAACGTGCGTCTCTGCCAAATGCCCCTGCCTGATCCCCTGCAAAAAAGGAGTTCACAAAGATCAGCTTTGTAAACGCGGGACAGAAACGCAGAAGCTGGGGAGAATTTCTTTTCCTCCGCTCTCGGTTTCCCCCATTCGGACCCCAGAGACTGTACTGGCATTCAACGAGATTACGACTGAAGCGAACGTCATAGACTTCAGGCCTCATCCCTCCATACCTTTCCTTAAAAAAACCACTTAACAGGGGATAAAACCAAGAACTGAGAAGACTGGTATTCAGAAGCAAAAAGAGAAATTGCCAGAGAGACTCAGCAAGTCGAGCCACATCTGTGGAGATAAATCAGTGTCGAACTTTCAGGTCCAGTGACCCTTCAGAACATCTCTTCACAGGATGCTCTGGCCCTAGTTTTCAGACTATGCCCTCAGTTCTGTGGAAATAGTTTATGTCCTTTCCTGTCAAAGTCTTGTAGATTTCCATCAGATCACCCGGTGACGTTCTGAATTCCACAGTAAGTCTGGCCCAATCTATGTCATTCCCTCCTTGCAACCTAACTCCTGAAGTCCCAGGTATCATTCTTGCAAAGTCGCCCCAAGATCCTCAGACAGCACCTTCCAAAGCCACGACCACTTCCGTCTAGAAGGACAAGGGTTAGTAGATGTCTAGGAACACCACTCCCCCCGCACCCCCCCCCCCCCCCCACCCTTTCAGGTTCCCCTCCAAGCCGCTCCCCATCCTGCCTTGGAAACGTTCCTTCACCGTCGCGGGGTCAAAATCCCGGAATTCCCTCCTTAAGGGGCAGTGTAGGGGCAACCCACAGCAGGTGGACTGCAGCGGGTCAAGAGGGCCGCCTCACCCCTCCAAGCCTTCTCAAGCCACCCACCTCCCACAGAATGAATAAAGAAGTCAACAAAAGAAAACCCGACTTATGTTCTGCCTTTTTCACGACAGTAAAAACAAGGGCCCGTGGACGTTGCAAATCTGAAACCAAAACGGAAACGGCAGGAGAAACTCGTCAGATCTGGCAACATCTCTGGAAGAAGGAGAGAAAAACAGAGCCCTGAAGAAAGGTCACCGGACTCGGAAAGTCAAGTCCGTTTTCTCTCTTTTGCCCCACACTGCCCTTAAGGGAGGGAATTCCAGGACTTTGACCCAGCGACACGGAAGGGACGTAAGAAATAAAGAAGAGGAACTTGTTCTGCCACTCAATAGGTTGACCTGATGTCCCTCCATAACCCTCGATTTGCCCCACTGATCAGGGGGACTTTCCAGCTCAGTTTCCAGGCTGAGTTTCTCCAGCAATTTCGGTCTTTATTTCAGACCATCGACTGCTGCAGCTCATCGCTTCTGTTCTGCTGCTACCCCCCTCCTCCTATTTGTTTCTCCGCTCCCAGCCTTGGACTGTTGTGGGGGGGGTGGTGGGGGGATTGTACAGCGTTTGTGCAGTGAGCATCGCTGCCTGAGGGAGCCAGGGATCCAGGGTTTGCTTCGACCACTGGTGTCCTGCATCTGTGCAGGAGTTTGCACGGTCTCCCAGCAACCCCACCCCTGCGTCTGCTCCGGTTTCCTGCCACAATCCAGGGGATGTACAGGTGAGGGTGGGTTGGCCGTGCTAAATTGTCCAGGGGATGTACAGGTGAGGGTGGGTTGGCCCTGCTAAATTGTCCAGGGGATGTACAGCCCAGGGTGGGTTGGCCGTGCTAAATTGTCCAAGGGATGTACAGCCCAGGGTGGGTTGGCCGTGCTAAATTGTCCAGGGGATGTGCAGGTGAGGGTGGGTGGGCCGTGCTAAATTATCCAGGGGATGTGCAGGTGAGGGTGGGTGGGCCGTGTTAAATTTTCCAGGGGATGTGTAGGTGAGGGCGGGTTGGCCGTGCTAAATTATCCAGGGGATGTGTAGGTGAGGGCGGGTTGGCCGTGCTAAATTGTCCAGGGAATGTGCAGCCCAGAGTGGGTGGGCCGTGCTAAATTGTCCAGAGGAAGTGAGGCGAGGGTGGGTGGCTGTGCTAAATTATCCAGGGGATGTGTAGGTGAGGGCGGGTTGGTCGTGCTAAATTGTCCAGGGGATGTGTAGGTGAGGGTGGGTTGGCCGTGCTAAATTGTCCAGGGGATGTGCAGCCCAGGGTGGGTGGGCGGGCCGTGCTGAATTGTCCAGGGGATGTGCAGGTGAGGGTGGGTTGGCTGTGCAGCCCAGGGTGGGTTGGCCGTTCTAAATTGTCCAGGGGACGTACAGGTGACGGTGGGTTGGCTGTGCTAAATTGTCCAGGGGATGTGCAGCCCAGGGTGGGTTGGCTGTGCTAAATTGTCCAGGGGATGTGTAGGTGAGGGTGGGTTGGCCGTGCTAAATTGTCCAGGGGATGTACAGGTGAGGGTGGGTTGGCCGTGCTAAATTGTCCAGGGGATGTGCAGCCCAGGGTGGGTTGGCCGTGCTAAATTGTCCAGGGGATGTACAGGCGAGGGTGGGTTGGCCGTGCTAAATTGTCCAGGGGATGTGCAGCCAGGGTGGGTTGGCCGTGCTAAATTGTCCAGGGGATGTACAGGCGAGGGTGGGTTGGCCGTGCTAAATTGTCCAGGGGATGTGCAGCCCAGGGTGGGTTGGCCGTGCTAAATTGTTCAGGTGGATGTACAGGTGAGGGTGGGTTGGCCGTGCTAAATTGTCCAGGGGATGTACAGGCGAGGGTGGGTTGGCCGTGCTAAATTGTCCAGGGGATGTGCAGCCCAGGGTGGGTGGGCCGTGCTAAATTGTCCAGAGGATGTGCAGCCCAGGGTGGGTTGGCTGTGCTAAATTGTCCAGAGGATGTGCAGCCCAGGGTGGGTGGGCCGTGCTAAATTGTCCAGGAGATGTACAGGCGAGGGTGGGTTGGCTGTGCAGCCCAGGGTGGGTTGGCCGTGCTAAATTGTCCAGGGGATGTGCAGGTGAGGGTCGGTTGGCCGTGCTAAATTGTCCAGGGGATGTGCAGGTGAGGGTGGGTTGGCCGTGCTAAATTGTCCAGGGGATGTGCAGCCCAGGGTGGGTTGGCTGTGCTAAATTGTCCAGGGGAGGTGCAGGTGAGGGTGGGTTGGCTGTGCTAAATTGTCCAGGGGATGTTCAGGCAAGGGTGGGTTGGCCGTGCTAAATTGTCCAGGGGATGTGCAGGTGAGGGTGGGTTGGCCGTGCTAAATTGTCCAGGGGATGTACAGGTGAGGGTGGGTGGGCCGTGCTAAATTGTCCAGGGGATGTGCAGGTGAGGGTGGGTTGGCCGTGCTAAATTGTCCAGGGGATGTACAGGTGAGGGTGGGTTGGCCGTGCTAAATTGTCCAGGGGATGTACAGGTGAGGGTGGGTTGGCCGTGCTAAATTGTCCAGAGAACGTGCAGGCGAGGGTGGGTTGGCCGTGCTAAATTGTCCAGGGGATGTGTAGGTGAGGGTGGGTTGGCTGTGCTAAATTGTCCAGGGGATATGCAGGTGAGGGTGGGTTGGCCGTGCTAAATTGTCCAGGGGATGTACAGGTGAGGGTGGGTTGGCCGTGCTAAATTGTCCAGGGGATGTACAGGTGAGGGTGGGTTGGCCGTGCTAAATTGTCCAGGGGATGTACAGGTGAGGGTGGGTTGGCTGTGCTAAATTGTCCAGGGGATGTGCAGCCCAGGGTGGATTGGCCGTGCTAAATTGTCCAGGGGATGTACAGGCGAGGGTGGGTTGGCCGTGCTAAATTGTCCAGGGGATGTGCAGCCCAGGGTGGGTTGGCCGTGCTAAATTGTCCAGGGGATGTACAGGTGAGGGTGGGTTGGCCGTGCTAAATTGTCCAGGGGATTTGCAGCCCAGGGTGGGTTGGCAGTGCTAAATTGTCCAGGGGATGTACAGGCGAGCGTGGGTTTGCCGTGCTAAATTGTTCAGGGGATGTACAGGTGAGGGTGGGTTGGCCGTGCTAAATTGTCCAGGGGATGTACAGGCGAGGGTGGGTTGGCCGTGCTAAATTGTCCAGGGGATCTGCAGGTGAGGGTGGGTTGGTCGTGCTAAATTGTCCAAGGGATGTTCAGGCGAGGGTGGGTTGGCCGTGCTAAATTGTCCAGGGGATGTACATGTGAGGGTGGGTGGGCCGAGCTAAATTGTCCAGGGGATGTGCAGGTGAGGGTGGGTTGGCCGTGCTAAATTGTCCAGGGGATGTGCAGGTGAGGGTGGGTTGGCCATGCTAAATTATCCAGGGGATGTGCAGGTGAGGGTGGGTTGGCCGTGCTAAATTGTCCAGGGGATGTGGTGAGGGTGGGTTGGGCGTGCTAAATTGTCCAGGGGATGTACAGCCCAGGGTGGGTTGGCCATGCTAAATTGTCCAAGGGATGTGCAGCCCATGGTGGGTTGGCTGTGCTAAATTGTCCAGAGGATGTGCAGGCGAGGGTGGGTTGGCTGTGCTAAATTGTCCAGGGGATGTGCAGGTGAGGGTGGGTTGTCTGTGTTAAATTGTCCAGGGGATGTGTAGGTGAGAGTG
The DNA here is from genome assembly GCF_047496795.1 of Chiloscyllium punctatum. Classification (NCBI taxonomy): domain Eukaryota; kingdom Metazoa; phylum Chordata; class Chondrichthyes; order Orectolobiformes; family Hemiscylliidae; genus Chiloscyllium; species Chiloscyllium punctatum. The sequence continues at coordinate 9,625,527 of NC_092774.1, forward strand.
GGTTGGCCGTGCTAAATTGTCCAGGGGATGTGCAGGTGAGGGTGGGTTGGCCGTGCTAAATTGTCCAGGGGATGTGCAGCCCAGGGTGGGTGGGCCGTGCTAAATTGTCCAGGGGATGTGCAGCCCAGGGTGGGTTGGCTGTGCAGCACAGGGTGGGTTGGCCGTGCGAAATTGTCCAGGGGATGTACAGGCGAGGGTGGGTTGGCCGTGCTAAATTGTCCAGGGGATGTACAGGTGAGGGTGGGTTGGCCGTGCTAAATTGTCCAGGGGATGTACAGGCGAGGGTGGGTTGGCCGTGCTAAATTGTCCAGGGGATGTGCAGGTGAGGGTGGGTTGGCCGTGCTAAATTGTCCAGGGGATGTGCAGGTGAGGTGGGTTGGCCGTGCTAAATTGTCCAGGGGCTGTGCAGGTGAGGGTGGGTTGGCTGTCCTAAATTGTCCAGGGGATGTACAGCCCAGGGTGGGTTGGCCGTGCTAAATTGTCAAAGGGATGTGCTGCCCAGGGTCGGTTGGCTGTGCTAAATTGTCCAGAGGATGTGCAGGTGAGGGCGGGTTGGCTGTGCTAAATTGTCCAGGGGATGTGCAGGTGAGGGTGGGTAGGCTGTGCTAAATTGTCCCGGAGATGTGCAGGTGAGGGTGGGTTGTCTGTGTTAAATTGTCCAGGGGATTTACAGGTGAGGGTGGGTTGGCTGTGTTAAATTGTCCAGGGGATGTACAGGTGAGGGTGGGTTGGCCGTGCTAAATTGTCCAGGGGATGTACAGTTCAGGGTGGGTGGGCCGTGCTAAATTGTTCAGGGGATGTGCAGGTGAGGGTGGGTTGGCCGTGCTGAATTGTTCAGGGGATGTGCAGGCGAGGGTGGGTTGGCTGTGCTAAATTATCCAGGGGATGTGCAGGTGAGGGCAGGTTGGCCGTGCTAAATTGTCCAGGGGATGTGCAGCCCAGGGTGGGTTGGCCGTGCTAAATTGTCCAGGGGATGTGTAGGTGAGGGTGGGTTGGCTGTGCTAAATTGTCCAGGGGATGTGTAGGTGAAGGTGGGTTGGCTGTGCTAAATTGTCCAGGGGATGTGCAGGTGAGGGTGGGTTGGACGTGCTAAATTGTCCAGGGGATGTGTCGGCGAGGGAGGGTTGGCCGTGCTAAATTGTCCAGGGGATGTGCAGGTGAGGGTGGGTTGGCCGTGCTAAATTGTCCAGGGGATGTGTAGGTGAGGGGGGGGTGGCCGTGCTAAATTGTCCAGGGGATGTGCAGCCCAGGGTGGGTTGGCCGTGCTAAATTGTCCAGGGGATGTGCAGGTGAGGTTGTGTTGGCTGTGCTAAATTGTCCAGGGGATGTACATGTGAGGGTGGGTTGGCTGTGCTAAATTGTCCCGGGGATGTACATGTGAGGGGGGGTTGGCTGTGCTAAATTGTCCAGGGGATGTACATGTGAGGGTGGGTTGGCCGTGCTAAATTTTCCAGGGGATGTACATGTGAGGGTGGGTTGGCTGTGCTAAATTGTCCAGGGGATGTACATGTGAGGGTGGGTTGGCTGTGCTAAATTGTCCAGGGGATGTACATGTGAGGGTGGGTTGACTGTGCTAAATTGTCCAGGGGATGTGCAGCCCAGGGTGGGTTGGCTGTGCTAAATTGTCCAGGGGATGTTCAGGTGAGGGCGGGTTGGCTGTGCTAAATTGTCCAGGTTGTGCAGGTGAGGGTGGGTTGGCTGTGCTAAATTGTCCATGGGATGTACAGGCGAGGGTGGGTTGGCTGTGCTAAATTGTCCAGGGGATGTACAGGCGAGGGTGGGTTGGCCGTGCTAAATTGTCCAGGGGATGTACAGGCGAGGGTGGGTTGGCTGTGCTAAATTGTCCAGGGGATGTACAGGCGAGGGTGGGTTGGCCGTGCTAAATTGTCCAGGGGATGTGCAGGTGAGGGTGGGTTGGCCGTGCTAAATTGTCCAGGGAATGTGCAGCCCACGGTGGGTGGGCCGTGCTAAATTGTCCAGGGGATGTGCAGGTGAGGGTGGGTTGGCCATGCTAAATTGTCCAGGGGATGTACAGGCGAGGGTGGGTTGGCCGTGCTAAATTGTCCAGAGGATGTGCAGGCGAGGGAGGGTTGGCTGTGCTAAATTGTCCAGAGGATGTGTCGGTGAGGGTGGGTTGGCTGTGCTAAATTTCCAGGGGATGTGCAGCCCAGGGTGGGTTGGCCGTGCTAAATCGTCCAGGGGATGTGCAGGTGAGGGCGGGTTGGCTGTGCTAAATTGTCCAGGGGATGTGCAGCACAGGGTGGGTTGGCTGTTCTGAATTGTCCAGGGGATGTGCAGGTGAGGGTGGGTTGGCCGTGCTAAATTGTCCAGGGGATGTACAGGCGAGGGTGGGTTGGCTGTGCTAAATTGTCCAGGGGATGTGCAGCCCATGGCGGGTTGGCTGTGCTAAATTGTCCAGGGGACGTGCAGGTGAGGGTGGGTTGGCCGTGCTAAATTGTCCAGGGGATGTGCAGCCCAGGGTGGGTTGGCCGTGCCAAATTGTCCAGGGGATGTGCAGCCCAGGGTGGGTTGGCCGTGCTAAATTGTCCAGCGGATGTGCAGCCCAGGGTGGGTTGGCTGTGCTAAATTGTCCAGGGGATGTGCAGGCGAGGGTGGGTTGGCCGTGCTAAATTGTCCAGGGGATGTACAGGCGAGGGTGGGTTGGCCGTACTAAATTGTCCAGGGGATGTTCAGGCGAGGGTAGGTTGGCCGTGCTAAATTGTCCAGGGGATGTTCAGGCGAGGGTGGGTTGGCTGTGCTAAATTGTCCAGAGGATGTGCAGGCAAGGGTGGGTTGGCCGTGCTAAATTGTCCAGGGGATGGACAGCCCAGGGTGGGTTGGCCGTGCTAAATTGTCCAGGGGATGTGCAGCCCAGGGTGGGTTGGCTGTGCTAAATTGTCCAGGGGACGTGCAGCCCAGGGTGGGTTGGCCGTGCTAAATTGTCCAGGGGATGTGCAGCCCAGGGTGGGTGGGCCGTGCTAAATTGTCCAGGGGATGTGCAGGTGAGGGTGGGATGGCCGTGCTAAATTGTCCAGGGGATATGCAGGTGAGGGTGGGTTGGCTGTGCTAAATTGTCCAGCGGATGTGCAGCCCAGGGTGGGTTGGCTGTTTTAAATTGTCCAGGGGATGTACAGGTGAGGGTGGGTTGGCCGTGCTAAATTGTCCAGGGGATGTGCAGGTGAGGGTGTGTTGGCTGTGTTAAATTGTCCAGGGGATGTGCAGGTGAGGGTGGGTTGGCCGTGCTAAATTGTCCAGGGGATGTGCAGCCCAGGGTGGGTTGGCCCTGCTAAATTGTCCAGGGGATGTACAGGTGAAGGTGAGTTGGCTGTGCTAAATTGTCCAGGGGATGTGCAGCCCAGGGTGGGTTGGCTGTGCTAAATTGTCCAGGGGATGTGCAGGCGAGGGTGGGTTGGCCGTGCTAAATTGTCCAGGGGATGTGCAGGTGAGGGTGGGTTGGCCGTGCTAAATTGTCCAGGGGATGTGCAGCCCAGGGTGGGTTGGCCGTGCTAAATTGTCCAGGGGATGTGCAGGTGAGGGTGGGTTGGCTGTGCTAAATTGTCCAGGGGATGTGCAGGTGAGGGTGGGTTGGCCGTGCTAAATTGTCCAGGGGATGTGCAGGTGAGGGTGGGTTGGCTGTGCTAAATTGTCCAGGGGATGTGCAGGTGAGGGTGGGTTGGCCGTGCTAAATTGTCCAGGGGAGGTACAGGCGAGGGTGGGTTGGCCGTGCTAAATTGTCCAGGGGATGTGCAGGTGAGGGTGGGTTGGTTGTGCTAAATTGTCCAGGGGTTGCACAGGCGAGGGTGGGTTGGCCGTGCTAAATTGTCCAGGGGATGTGCAGGTGAGGGTGGGTTGGCCGTGCTAAATTGTCCAGGGGATGTACAGGCGAGGGTGGGTTGGCCGTGCTAAATTGTCCGGGGATGTGCAGGCGAGGGTGGATTGGCTGTGCTAAATTGTCCAGGGGATGTACAGGTGAGGGTGGGTTGGCTGGGCTAAATTGTCCAGGGGATGTGCAGCCCAGGGTGGGTTGGCTGTGCTAAATTGTCCAGGGGATGTACAGGCGAGGGTGGGTTGGCCGTGCTAAATTGTCCAGGGGATGTACAGGTGAGGGTGGGTTGGCCGTGCTAAATTGTCCAGGGGATGTACAGGCGAGGGTGGGTTGGCCGTGCTAAATTGTCCAGGGGATGTGCAGCCCAGGGTGGGTGGGCCGTGCTAAATTGTCCAGGGGATGTGCAGGTGAGGGTGGGATGGCCGTGCTAAATTGTCCAGGGGATATGCAGGTGAGGGTGGGTTGGCCGTGCTAAATTGTCGAGGGGATGTGCAGGTGAGGGTGAGTTGGCCGTGTTAAATTGTCCAGGGAATGGACAGCCCAGGTGGGTTGGCCGTGCTAAATTGTCCAGGGAATGTGCAGCCCAGTGTGGGTTGGCTGTGCTAAATTGTCCAGGGGATGTTCAGGCGAGGGTGGGTTGGCTGTGCTAAATTGTCCAGGGGATGTTCAGGCGAGGGTGGGTTGGCTGTGCTAAATTGTCCAGGGGATGTGCAGCACAGGGTGGGTTGGCTGTTTTAAATTGTCCAGGGGATGTGCAGCCCAGGGTGGGTTGGCTGTGCTAAATTGTCCAGGGGATGTGCAGCACAGGGTGGGTTGGTTGTTTTAAATTGTCCAGGGGATGTACAGGTGAGGGTGGGTTGGCCGTGCTAAATTGTCCAGGGGATGTGCAGGTGAGGGTGGGTTGGCAGTGCTAAATTGTCCAGGGGATGTGCAGCCCAGGGTGGGTTGGCCCTGCTAAATTGTGCAGGGGATGTACAGGTGAGGGTGGGTTGGCCGTGCTAAATTGTCCAGGGGATGTACAGGCGAGGGTGGGTTGGCCGTGCTAAATTGTCCAGGGGATGTGCAGGTGAGGGTGGGTGGGCCGTGCTAAATTGTCCAGGGGATGTGCAGCCCAGGGTGGGTGGGCCGTGCTAAATTGTCCAGGGGATGTGCAGGTGAGGGTGGGTTCGCCGTGCTAAATTGTCCAGGGGATGTGCAGGTGAGGGTGGGTTGGACGTGCTAAATTGTCCAGGGGATGTGTAGGCGAGGGTGGGTTGGCCGTGCTAAATTGTCCAGGGGATGTGCAGGTGAGGGTGGGTTGGCCGTGCTAAATGGTCCAGGGGTTGTGTAGGTGAGGGTGGGTTGGCCGTGCTAAATTGTCCAGGGGATGTGCAGGTGAGGGTGGGTTGGACGTGCTAAATTGTCCAGGGGATGTGCAGGTGAGGGTGGGTTGGACGTGCTAAATTGTCCAGGGGATGCACAGGCGAGGGTGGGTTGGCCGTGCTAAATTGTCCAGGGGATGTGCAGCCCAGGGTGGGTGGGCCGTGCTAAATTGTCCAGGGGATGTGCAGCCCAGGGTGGGTGGGCCGTGCTAAATTGTCCAGGGGATGTGCAGCCCAGGTTGGGTTGGCCGTGCTAAATTGTCCAGGGGATGTGCAGGCGAGGGTGGGTTGGCCCTGCTAAATTGTCCAGGGGATGTGCAGGTGAGGGTGGGTTGGCAGTGCTAAATTGTCCAGGGGATGTGCAGCCCAGGGTGGGTTGGCCCTGCTAAATTGTCCAGGGGATGTACAGGTGAAGGTGGGTTGGCTGTGCTACATTGTCCAGGGGATGTGCAGCCCAGGGTGGGTTGGCTGTGCTAAATTGTCCAGGGGATGTACAGGCGAGGGTGGGTTGGCCGTGCTAAATTGTCCAGGGGATGTACAGGTGAGGGTGGGTTGGCCGTGCTAAATTGTCCAGGGGATGTGCAGGTGAGGGTGGGTTGGCCGTGCTAAATTGTCCAGGGGATGTGCAGGTGAGGGTGGGTTGGCCGTGCTAAATTGTCCAGGGGATGTGCAGTTGAGGGTCGGTTGGCCGTGCTAAATTGTCCAGGGGATGTACAGGCGAGGGTGGGTTGGCTGTGCTAAATTGTCCAGGGGATGTGCAGGTGAGGGTGGGTTGGTTGTGCTAAATTGTCCAGGGGATGTGCAGCCCAGGGTGGGTTGGCTGTGCTAAATTGTCCAGGGGATGTGCAGCCCAGGGTGGGTTGGCTGTGCTAAATTGTCCAGGGGATGTGCAGCCCAGGGAGGGTTGGCCCTGCTAAATTGTCCAGGGGATGTACAGGTTAGGGTGGGTTGGTGTGCTAAGTTATCCAGGGGATGTGCCGCCCAGGGTGGGTTGGCTGTGCTAACTTGTCCAGGGGATGTACAGGCGAGGGTGGGTTGGCCGTGCTAAATTGTCCAGGGGATGTGCAGCCCAGGGTGGGTTGGACGTGCTAAATTGTCCAGGGGATGTACAGGTGAGGGTGGGTTGGCCGTGCTAAATTGTCCAGGGGATGTACAGGCCAGGGTGGGTTGGACGTGCTAAATTGTCCAGGGGATGTGCAGGTGAGGGTGGGTTGGCTGTGCTAACTTGTCCAGGGGATGTACAGGCGAGGGTGGGTTGGCCGTGCTAAATTGTCCAGGGGATGTACAGGTGAGGGTGGGTTGGCCGTGCTAAATTGTCCAGGGGATGTACAGGCCAGGGTGGGTTGGCCGTGCTAAATTGTCCAGGGGATGTGCAGGTGAGGGTGGGTTGGCTGTGCTAAATTGTCCAGGGGATGTGCAGCCCAGGGTGGTTGGGCCGTGCTAAATTGTCCAGGGGATGTGCAGGTGAGGGTGGGTTGGCCGTGCAAAATTGTCCAGGGGATGTGCAGGTGAGGGTGGGTTGGCCGTGTTAAATTGTCCAGGGTGGGTTGGCCGTGCTAAATTGTCCAGGGGATGTGCAGCCCAGGGTGGGTTGGCTGTGCTAAATTGTCCAGAGGATGTGCAGGCGGAGGTGATTTGGCTGTGCTAAATTGTCCAGAGGATGTACAGGTGAGGGTGGGTTGGCCGTGCTAAATGGTCCAGGGGTTGTGTAGGTGAGGGTGGGCTGGCCGTGCTAAATTGTCCAGGGGATGTGCAGGCGAGGGTGGGTTGGCTGTGCTAAATTGTCCAGGGGATGTGCAGGTGAGGGTGGGTTGGACGTGCTAAATTGTCCAGGGGATGTGCAGGTGAGGGTGGGTTGGACGTGCTAAATTGTCCAGGGGATGTGCAGGCGAGGGTGGGTTGGACGTGCTAAATTGTCCAGGGGATGCACAGGCGAGGGTGGGTTGGCTGTGCTAAATTGTCCAGGGGATGTACAGGCGAGGGTGGGTTGGCCGTGCTAAATTGTCCAGGGGTTGTGTAGGTGAGGGTGGGTTGGCCGTGCTAAATTGTCCAGGGGATGTGCAGGCAAGGGTGGGTTGGCAGTGCTAAATTGTCCAGGGGATGTGCAGCCCAGGGTGGGTTGGCCCTGCTAAATTGTCCAGGGGATGTACAGGTGAAGGTGGGTTGGCTGTGCTACATTGTCCAGGGGATGTGCAGCCCAGGGTGGGTTGGCTGTGCTAAATTGTCCAGGGGATGTACAGGCGAGGGTGGGTTGGCCGTGCTAAATTGTCCAGGGGATGTACAGGTGAGGGTGGGTTGGCCGTGCTAAATTGTCCAGGGGATGTACAGGCGAGGGTGGGTTGTCCGTGCTAAATTGTCCAGGGGATGTGCAGGTGAGGGTGGGTTGGCCGTGCTAAATTGTCCAGGGGATGTGCCGGTGAGGGTGGGTTGGCCGTGCTAAATTGTCCAGGGGATGTGCAGCCCAGGGTGGGTTGGCTGTGCTAAATTGTCCAGGGGATGTACAGGCGAGGGTGGGTTGGCCGTGCTAAATTGTCCAAGGGATGTGCAGCCCAGGGTGGGTTGGCTGTGCTAAATTGTCCAGGGGATATTCAGGTGAGGGTGGGTTGGCCGTGCTAAATTGTCCAGGGGATGTGCAGGTGAGGGTGGGTTGGCCGTGCTAAATTGTCCAGGCGATGTGCAGCCCAGGGTGGGTTGGCCGTGCTAAATTGTCCAGGGGATGTGCAGGTGAGGGCGGGTCAGCCACAGGGGGAGCGGGAGACAGTAAAGACCGCAGATGGTGGAAGTCAGAATCAGTAGATGTGAGGCTGGAAGAGCACAGCAGGTCAGACAGCGTCCGAGGACCAGGGGAGTCAACGTTTTGGGCTGAAACCCTTCATCAGGACTGGGGAGTCCAGAAGCAAATTGAAGGAGGGAACGATGGAGTGGGGCTGGGGGAAGGGGAGGTGAGATTGTGACAGGTGGATGGAGGTCAGAGGTTATTACGATTGGTCAGTGGGAAGGGTGGAGCACACAGGTGAGTGGGAAGATGGACAGGTTAGAACAGGTCAGGGAAGCGAGGAGGAGGAGGAGGGGCCTCGACAGACGAACAGGTTGGGAGGGGAAAGCTGGAGGCTGGTGAAGTCAATGTTGAGGCCGTTGGGCTGTGAACTCCCCAGGCAACACGTGAGGTATCGCTCCTCCAGTGTCTGTCTGGCCTCACTCTGATAGTGGAGGGGGCACTGGGCTGGGGGGAGGTCTTTAATATGGATGGCAATCGCAAGGTCGGGTTGCTTGCCCAGCCAGCAATGCCCTCATCCTGTGAATGAATAAAAAAACGGAATGGAAAACATATTCCTTGAAGGTCGAGTAGCAAGTCGACAGTTTGGTGCAGAAGGAACTTGGCATGCTTACCTTGACAGGTCATAGAGTCAGAGGGATGTACAGCACAGAAACAGACCCTTCGGTTCAACTCGTCCATGCCAACCACATATCCCTAACCTAATCTAATCCCATTTGCCAGCACTTGGCCCATATTCCTCCAAACCCTTCCTACCCATGTCCCCTTCCAGATGTCTGTGAAATGCTGTAATTGCACCAGCCTCTACCACTTCCTCTGGCAGCTCGATCCATACACTTACCACCCTCTGCATGGAAAGGTTGCCCCTCAGGTCTATTTTATATCTTTCCCCTCTCACCCTAAACCTACGCCCCCTCTAGTGCTGGACTCCCCCCACCCCAGGGAAAAGACCTTGTCTATTTACCCTCTCCGTGCCCTCAGGACTTTGTAAACCTCTATAAGGTCACCCCTCAGCCTCCGATGATCCGGGGAAAACAGCCCCGGCCTGTTCAGCCTCTCCCTGTAGCTCAAATCCTCCAACATCCTGGTAAATCTTTCCTGAACCCTTTCACAACATCTTTCCGATAGGAAGGAGACCAGAACTGCACGCAGTAATCTCTCTTCAGAGAAGAAGTTCCTCCTCACGAATAGGAAGGGTTCGGAGGGATATGGGCCTAGTGCTAGAGTAGGTTAGGGATATCTGGGGTTGAAAAATGTGGTGCTGGAAAAACACAACAGGCCAGGCAGCATCCGAGGAGCAGCAGAATCGACTTTTGCCCGAAATGTCGACTCTCCTGCTCCTCGGATGCTGCCTGGCCTGCTGTGTTTTTCCAGCACCACATCTGAAGAAGGGCTTACGCCCCCCGAAACGTCGACTCTCCTGCTCCTCGGAGGCTGCCTGGCCTGCTGTGTTTTTCCAGCACCACATCTGAAGAAGGGCTTACGCCCCCCGAAACGTCGACTCTCCTGCCCCCTCGGAGGCTGCCTGGCCTGCTGTGTTTTTCTAGCACCACATCTGAAGAAGGGCTCATGCCCGAACCGTCGACTCTCCTGGTCCCTCGGATGCTGCCTGGCCTGCTGTGTTTTTCCAGCACCACATCTGAAGAAGGGCTTACGCCCCCCGAAACGTCGACTCTCCTGCCCCCTCGGAGGCTGCCTGGCCTGCTGTGTTTTTCCAGCACCACATCTGAAGAAGGACTTACGCCCCCCCGAAACGTCGACTCTCCTGGTCCTCGGAGGGCTGCCTGGCCTGCTGTGTTTTTTTCCCCCCAGCACCACATTTTTCAAACTCTGGCACGCCAGCAGCTGCAGCCCTCACTTTCCTCCTGAGGGAGATCTGGGCCAGCATGGAGGAGTTGGGCCGAACGGTCTGTTCCCTGTGCTTGCACCTCTCTCTGTGACTCTCTGGGTCTGCATTGTCCCTCACCCTGGGTCACGTGGCGGAGGGGGGGGTCACGTGGCTGGCAGTGCGCGGTGGGGAGGGGGGGCGGGGAGAGTGACGTGAATGGCAGCGCGGTGGCCCCGCCCCCTTACGCCCCGGGGCGGGACGCGCATGCGCACAGCTACCCCCCATCCCCGACGACGACGAGCTGGACGCCAGGCCGAAACAAGATGGCGGCCGTTGCCCCGCGGCCGGACCGTTGCGGCGGAAATTCAAAACGGCCCGCGGCCCACGCTTCCCCCACCCCCGGACGCCCCCGTGCGGGGTTCCTCGCCAGCCCCGCCGCTTCTTGCCCGCTCCCGGGGGCCGCCCGCGTCTTACCTTGAGGCGTCTCAGCCGACGACCACCACCACCATGACGACGCCACCGCTGGGAGGCCCGTCTGGCCTTGCGCATGCGCACCGCGCCTGCCCCGCCCAGCGGCGCGCGCCCGCTCCGGCGGATAGAGGACTTTCAGCCGCGCGGGGCATTCTGGGTGATGGGCGGCGCCTTGGGGACCCTGCAGGGGGGAAACAGGCCCTTCGGCCCAACCCAGTGCCTCCGAAAGCACAGCACGGCCAGAACCCATTTCCCCCTCTGACTACAGCACCACGGGCAATTTGGCCTGGCCCGGTCCACCCCGTGGAGGGGAAACCGGAGCACCCCGGAGGTAAACCCACGCCGACACGGTGGGAGAAGGTGAGGCCAGAACCCAAACCTGGCACCTTGGTGCTGTGAGGCAGCAGTGCCAACCACCGAGCCACGGTGGCGTCTGCGGGCAGAAGTCGACGTTTACGGATTGGTGGCCCTTCACGGGGAGGACGTGCAAACTCCCCACACGGAAGGTCGCCCGAGGCCAGAATCGGACCTGGGACCCTGGTGGCTGTGAGGCAGCAGTGCCAACCACCGAGCCACGGTGGCGTCTGCGGGCAGAAGTCGACGTTTCCAGACCGGTGACTTCACCAGCATCGGCAGTCCTCACTATCTCCCAAGTTAATTCAGAGACCAAGGTAGTGTTCTGGGGACCCGGGTTCGAACCCCCCCCCATTACATGTCTAATGGTGAGTGTAAATCCATTATTGACTGTCAGGCAAAACCACCTTTGCATGGGGTAGGGTGCAGCCAATGGCTCAGTGGTGCTGTCATCATCTGGAGGTGTGCGGTGTTGGACTGGGGTGGACAGAGTTATAAAATCACATGACGCCAGGTCATAGTCCAACGGGTTTATTTGGAAGCGCTACGCACAACCACCCGATGAAGGAGAAGCGCTCTGAAAGCTAGTGCTTCCAAATAAACGTGTCGGACTATAACCTGGTGTTGGGTGATTTTTAACGTTATCATCATAGAATCCCTACAGCGTAGCAACAGGTCGCTCGGCCCAATAAATCCACACAGACACTCCGAAGAGTATCCCACCCAGACACATTCCCCTTCCCCATCACTTTGCAGTTCCCCTACATAATGCACCTAACCTGAGCAATTCAGCCACATAATGTGCATATCTTTGGACTGTGCAAGGAAAACCAAAGCAAATCTACAACAGACAGTCACCCAAGGCTGGAATTGAACCCAGGTCCCTGGCATTGTAAGGCAGCAGTGCTAACCGCTGAGCCACAGTGCTGCCCGCACCACTGGCTGGTTAATCCAGACTCAATAAAGTGTGGTGCTGCTAAAGGCACACTGAGTCAGGCCGCATCTGAGTTCACATCTCAGGCTTGTGACCCTTCATCAGGACCCTGAAATGTCATCTCTCTTGCTCGTCAAAAGCTGCCTGAGCTGCTGTGCTTTTTCCAGCGCCGCACTTTATCGATGCTGACTTCTCCAGCATCGGCAGTCCTCACTATCTCCCAGTTAGTTCAGAGACCAAGGTAATG
>NC_092774.1:9637423-9672423 GCF_047496795.1 Chiloscyllium punctatum
GGGTGTGGGGGGGTGGGGGTGTGGGGGTGTGAGGGTGTGGGGGGTGGGGGTGGGTGTGAGGGTGTGGGGGGGGGTGGGGGTGGGGGTGGGTGTGGGGGTGTGGGGGGGTGGGGGTGTGGGTGGGGGGTGTGGGGGGGGTGGGGGGGTGGGGGTGGGGGTGGGTGTGGGGGTGGGTGTGGGGGTGTGGGGGGGTGGGGGGTGGGGTGGGGGTGTGGGGGGGTGGGGGTGGGTGTGGGGGGGGTGGGGGGGTGGGTGGGGGGGTGGGGGGGTGGGTGGGGGGGTGGGGGGGGTGGGGGGGTGGGGGTGGGTGTGGGGGTGGGGGGTGGGTGTGGGGGTGTGGGGGTGTGGGGTGGGGGTGTGGGGTGGGGGGTGTGGGGTGGGTGTGGGGGGGTGGGGGTGGGTGTGGGGGGGTGGGGGGTGGGTGTGGGTGTGGGGGTGTGGGGGGGTGGGGGTGTGGGGTGGGGGTGGGTGTGGGGTGGGGGGTGGGGGTGGGGGTGGGGTGTGGGGGGGTGGGGGTGGGTGTGGGGGTGGGGGGTCTCACCTCGTTGCTCCGCGTTCTGTCGATTTTCGCCCTGCACCTCCCAAAGTGTCTGTCCGTCTGCCGGAGAAAAGGGGTTGGGGGGGGGGGGTGGGGGGGGTGGGGAAACGCCTGTGGGTCAGGGCTGTGAAGGGGGTGGGGAGACCTGACGTTCTGTTCCCTCTCCCCCCCACCCCCCCCCCCCCCCCCCCACTGCCCGCGATACCAGGGGACAGAACAGGACCCAGGAAAACCCCTCCCCGTGACCGAAGGTGGGTGGGACGGGGGAAGGTGCGATGACCGAGGGGGTGGGGGTGGGTGGGTGGGATAGGAGGGGGGGTGGGTGGGACGGGGAAGGTGCGATTGACCGAGGGGGGTGGGGGGTGGGATAGGGAGGGCGCGCTGGGCGACCGGCCGCCATCTTGCGGAACCGGGTTAGCAGGGCCGGATGTGAGCCGAGGGGCCGAGTGGACGTTCCGGTCGCGGGCTCGCCAACCCCCACCCCCCACCCCCCACCCCCACCCCCACATCCCCACCCCCCCGGTGCCCTCGGGTTCCTCCCCCTTGTGCCCGGCTCCCTCTGCCAAAGCCTACCCCTCACCCCTCACCCCTCACCCCTCACCCCTCACCCCTCACTGATCCAGAGACGACCTTTCGCGCCCACACCACCCCCACCTTCCCCCTCGTGCTCCACCCCGGAAGGTGCCCTCTGAGTCTGACCCCCCCCACCCCCTGCCCCCAGTCGCGATGTTCCACCTCCTCCCTCCCCTACCCCAAGCCCCCCCCCCCCCCTTTCCCAGCGCGGGCCAAGGGAGACAGGGACGGGAGGGGGGAGGGGGCGGAGGGAGTGAGGGGAGGGTGAGTGTGAGGGGAGTGTGAGGGGGGTGAGTGAGTGAGGTGGGAATGAGTGAGGGTAGTGAGTGAGTGAGGGGTGGTTGAGGTCAGGGTGAGGGGACCAAGAATAGTGAGTGAGTGAGGATAGTGAGTGAGAGGACTGAGGGTAGTGTGTGAGTGGGGGTGAGGGTGTGAGTGAGGGTGAGGGTGTGAGTGAGGGTGAGTGAGGGTGTGAGGGTGAGGGTGAGAGGGTGAGGGTGTGAGGGTGAGGGAGGGTGTGAGGTGAGGGTGAGGGTGTGAGTGAGGGTGAGGGTGTGAGGGTGAGGGAGGGTGTGAGTGAGGGTGAGGGAGGGTGAGGGAGGGTGAGGGTGAGGGAGGGTGAGGGTGAGTGTGTGGTGAGGGTGAGTGAGGGTGAGTGAAGGTGAGGGAGTGTGAGGGTGAGGGTGAGGGAGGGTGAGTGTGAGGGTGTGAGTGAGTGTGAGTGTGAGTGTGAGGGTGTGAGTGAGTGTGAGTGTGAGGGTGAGTGTGAGTGTGAGGGTGTGAGTGAGTGTGAGTGTGAGTGAGTGAGTGTGAGTGTGAGTGTGAGTGTGAGTGAGGGTGGGTGTGAGTGTGAGTGTGAGTGAGGGTGTGAGGGTGAGTGAGGGGGAGTGTGAGGGTGTGAGTGAGTGTGAGTGTGAGGGTGAGTGTGAGTGTGAGGGTGTGAGTGAGTGTGAGTGTGAGGGTGAGTGTGAGTGTGAGGGTGTGAGTGAGTGTGAGTGTGAGTGAGTGAGTGTGAGTGTGAGTGTGAGTGTGAGTGAGGGTGGGTGTGAGTGTGAGTGTGAGTGAGGGTGTGAGGGTGAGTGAGGGGGAGTGTGAGTGAGTGAGGGTGAGTGTGAGTGTGAGTGAGTGTGAGTGTGAGTGAGGGTGTGAGTGTGAGTGAGTGTGAGTGTGAGGGTGAGGGTGAGTGTGAGGGTGAGTGTGAGGGTGGGTGTGAGGGTGAGGGGTGTGAGGGTGAGGGGTGTGAGGGTGAGTGAGGGGGAGTGTGAGTGAGTGAGGGTGAGTGTGAGTGTGAGTGTGAGTGAGGGTGTGAGTGTGAGGGTGAGGGTGAGGGTGAGGGTGAGTGTGAGGGTGGGTGTGAGGGTGAGTGAGGGGGGGAGGGCCCCGGGCCCTGTACCCTGTACCCTCTTACCTGGGGGCCTTCTCTATGAACAACAGCCTGGACTCTGGGAGGAAGTTCGATCCAGTCACCATCAGGTCCCCTCCCCCTGTGACCGGGCACCAGAGAGGCCTGGCACCATCTACACTGGGCAGCTCATGGGCAGAACGCTGGGCTGTGGGGGGGGGGGGGGGGAGGGGGAGGGGGGGGGAGGGGGAGGGGGAGGGGGAGGGAGGGAGAGGGAGGGAGAGAGGGGGAGGGAGGGGGGAGGGAGGGGGAGGGGGAGGGGGGAGAGAGAGGGAGGGGGGAGAGGGAGGGAGGGGGAGGGAGGGGAGAGGGGAGGGAGGGGAGAGGGGGAGGGAGGGAGAGGGAGGGAGAGGGGGAGGGAGGGAGGGGAGAGAGGGAGAGGGGGGAGGGAGGGGGAGGGGGAGAGGGAGGGAGGGGGAGGGGAGGAGGTGGAGAGAGAGAGGAGAGGGAGGGTAATTAAATATTAATAATAAGGGATGGGGAGAGTGAAAGAGGGGGGAAGGAGAGAGGGAAAGAGAGGAGGGGGAAGGGGGGAGAGAGGCAGACACAGTGAGAAAGAGAGAATGCGTGAGTGTGTGAGAGTGAGAGAGAGAGGAGTGAGAGACAGTGACACAGAGAGAGAGAGAGAGTGAGAGTGAGAGAGAGTGATACAGAGAGAGAGAGTGAGAGAGACAGTGATACAGAGAGAGAGACAGTGACACAGAGAGTGAGAGAGAGTGAGAGTGAGAGAGAGTGATACAGAGAGAGAGAGAGAGAGAGACAGTGATACAGAGAGAGAGACAGTGATACAGAGAGAGAGAGAGACAGTGATACAGAGAGTGAGAGAGTTTGAGAGAGAGTGAGAGACAGTGATACAGAGAGAGAGTGTGAGAGAGAGAGAGACAGTGATACAGAGAGGAGAGTGTGAGAGAGAGAGAGACAGTGATACAGAGAGAGAGAGAGAGAGACAGTGATACAGAGAGAGAGAGAGAGTGAGAGAGACAGTGATACAGAGAGAGAGAGACAGTGATACAGAGAGAGAGAGAGAGAGACAGTGATACAGAGTGAGAGAGTTTGAGAGAGAGTGAGAGACAGTGATACAGAGAGAGAGTGTGTGAGAGAGTGAGAGACAGTGATACAGAGAGAGAGAGAGAGTGAGAGACAGTGATACAGAGAGAGAGAGTGAGAGACAGTGACACAGAGAGAGAGAGAGAGTGAGAGTGAGAGAGAGTGATACAGAGAGAGAGAGTGAGAGAGACAGTGATACAGAGAGAGAGACAGTGACACAGAGAGTGAGAGAGAGTGAGAGTGAGAGAGAGTGATACAGAGAGAGAGAGAGAGACAGTGAAACAGAGAGAGGAGACAGTGATACAGAGAGAGAGACAGTGATACAGAGAGTGAGAGAGTTTGAGAGAGAGTGAGAGACAGTGATACAGAGAGAGAGTGTGAGAGAGAGAGAGACAGTGATACAGAGAGAGAGAGAGAGAGAGAGACAGTGATACAGAGAGAGAGAGAGAGAGACAGTGATACAGAGAGAGAGAGAGAGAGACAGTGATACAGAGAGAGAGAGAGAGTGAGAGAGACAGTGATACAGAGAGAGAGAGACAGTGATACAGAGAGAGAGAGAGACAGTGATACAGAGAGTGAGAGAGTTTGAGAGAGAGTGAGAGACAGTGATACAGAGAGAGAGTGTGTGAGAGAGTGAGAGACAGTGATACAGAGAGAGAGAGAGAGAGAGACAGTGATACAGAGAGTGAGAGAGAGACAGTGATACAGAGAGAGTGTGTGAGAGAGAGTGTGTGAGAGACAGTGATACAGAGAGTTAGAGAGAGTAAGAGAGACAGAGAGTGAGAGAGTGTGAGAGAGAGTGAGAAACAGTGATACAGAGAGTGAGCGAGAGAGAGTGAGAAAGGGAGTGAGAGACAGTGAACAGAGAGTGAGTGAGAATGTGAGAGGGAGAGTGAGAGACAGAGATACAGAGAGTGAGAGAGAGTGTGTGAGAGAGAGTGAGACAGTGATACAGAGAGTGAGAGAGAGAGTGTGTGAGAGAGAGTGATACAGAGAGTGAGTGAGAGTGTGAGAGGGAGAGTGAGACAGTGATACAGAGAGTGAGAGAGAGAGTGAGACAGTGAGACAGTGATACTGAGAGAGAGAGAGTGTGAGAGAGAGACAGTGATACAAAGAGTGACAGAGAGAGAGACAGTGATACAGAGAGTGAGAGAGAGAGAGAGAGAGACAGTGATACAGAGAGAGAGACAGTGATACAGAGAGTGAGAGAGTTTGAGAGAGAGTGAGAGAAAGTGATACAGAGAGAGAGTGTGAGAGAGAGAGACAGTGATACAGAGAGTGAGAGAGAGAGAGAGACAGTGATACAGAGAGAGAGTGTGTGAGAGAGAGAGACAGTGATACAGAGAGAGAGTGTGTGAGAGAGAGACAGTGATACAGAGAGTGAGAGAGAGAGAGAGACAGTGATACAGAGAGTGAGAGAGAGTGTGAGAGAGACAGTGATACAGAGAGTGAGAGAGAGAGAGAGTGATACAGAGAGAGAGAGAGACAGTGATACAGAGAGAGTGTGTGGGAGAGAGAGAGACAGTGATACAGAGAGTGAGAGAGAGAGAGTGATACAGAGAGAGAGACAGTGATACAGAGAGTGAGAGAGAGAGAGAGTGATACAGAGAGAGAGACAGTGATACAGAGAGTGAGAGAGACAGTGATACAGAGAGAGTGTGTGTGAGAGAGAGAGACAGTGATACAGAGAGTGAGAGAGAGAGAGTGATACAGAGAGAGAGACAGTGATACAGAGAGTGAGAGAGAGAGAGTGATACAGAGAGAGAGACAGTGATACAGAGAGTGAGAGAGAGAGACAGTGATACAGAGAGAGTGTGTGAGAGAGAGAGACAGTGATACAGAGAGAGAGGAGTGAGAGAGACAGTGATACAGAGAGTGAGAGAGAGAGAGAGACAGTGATACAGAGAGTGTGTGAGAGAGAGAGAGACAGTGATACAGAGAGTGAGAGAGAGAGAGTGATACAGAGAGAGAGACAGTGATACAGAGAGTGAGAGAGAGACAGTGATACAGAGAGTTAGAGAGAGAGACAGTGATACAGAGAGTGAGAGAGAGAGACAGTGATACAAAGAGAGAGTGTGTGAGAGAGTGA
The DNA here is from genome assembly GCF_047496795.1 of Chiloscyllium punctatum. Lineage (NCBI taxonomy): Eukaryota > Metazoa > Chordata > Chondrichthyes > Orectolobiformes > Hemiscylliidae > Chiloscyllium > Chiloscyllium punctatum. Next base: position 9,643,073 of record NC_092774.1, read on the forward strand.
GAGACAGTGATACAGAGTGAGAGAGAGAGACAGTGATACAGAGAGAGTGTGTGTGAGAGAGTGAGGAGACAGTGATACAGAGTGAGAGAGAGAGAGTGATACAGAGAGAGAGAGAGACAGTGATACAGAGAGAGAGAGAGAGTGTGTGAGAGAGAGAGAGACAGTGATACAGAGAGAGAGTGTGTGAGAGAGTGAGAGACAGTGATACAGAGTGAGAGAGAGAGAGTGATACAGAGAGAGAGAGAGAGAGACAGTGATACAGAGAGAGTGTGTGTGAGAGAGTGAGAGACAGTGATACAGAGTGAGAGAGAGAGAGTGATACAGAGAGAGAGAGAGACAGTGATACAGAGAGAGAGAGAGAGTGTGTGAGAGAGAGAGACAGTGATACAGAGAGAGAGTGTGTGAGAGAGTGAGAGACAGTGATACAGAGTGAGAGAGAGAGAGTGATACAGAGAGAGAGAGAGACAGTGATACAGAGAGAGAGAGAGAGTGTGTGAGAGAGAGAGACAGTGATACAGAGAGAGAGTGTGTGAGAGAGTGAGAGACAGTGATACAGAGAGTGAGAGAGAGAGACAGTGATACAGAGAGTGAGAGAGAGTGAGAGACAGTGATACAGGAGAGTGAGAGAGAGTGAGAAAGGGAGTGAGAGACAGTGATACAGAGAGAGAGTGTGTGAGAGAGTGAGAGACAGTGATACAGAGAGAGAGAGAGAGAGACAGTGATACAGAGAGTGAGAGAGAGTAAGAGAGACAGAGAGTGAGAGAGTGTGAGAGAGAGTGAGAAACAGTGATACAGAGAGTGAGAGAGAGAGAGTGAGAAAGGGAGTGAGAGACAGTGATACAGAGAGTGAGAGAGAGTGTGAGAGGGAGAGTGAGAGACAGAGATACAGAGAGTGAGAGAGAGAGTGTGTGAGAGAGAGAGACAGTGATACAGAGAGAGTGTGTGAGAGAGAGTGAGAGACAGTGATACAGAGAGAGAGTGTGTGAGAGAGAGTGAGAGACAGTGATACAGAGAGAGAGTGTGTGAGAGAGTGAGAGACAGTGATACAGAGAGTGTGTGAGAGAGAGTGAGAGACAGTGATACAGAGAGAGGGAGAGAGAGAGTGAGAGAGAGACAGTGATACAGAGAGTGAGAGAGTGTGTGAGAGAGAGTGAGAGACAGTGATACAGAGTGAGAGAGAGTAAGAGAGACAGAGAGTGAGAGAGTGTGAGAGAGAGTGAGAAACAGTGATACAGAGAGTGAGAGAGAGAGAGTGAGAAAGGGAGTGAGAGACAGTGATACAGAAAGTGAGTGAGAGTGTGAGAGGGAGAGTGAGGGACAGAGATACACGGAGTGAGAGAGAGAGTGTGTGAGAGAGAGTGAGACAGTGATACAGAGAGTGAGAGAGTGTGTGAGAGAGTGAGAGAGAGAGAGTGAGAGAGAGTGTGTGAGAGTGAGACAGTGATACAGAGAGTGAGAGAGTGAGAGAGAGAGACAGTGATACAGAGAGTGAGAGAGAGAGAATGAGGAGAGACAGTGATACAGAGAGTGAGAGAGAGAGACAGTGATACAGAGAGTGAGATAGAGAGAATGAGAGAGACAGTGATACAGGGAGTGAGAGAGAGAGTGAGAGAGAGAGAGACAGTGATACAGAGTGAGAGAGTGTGTGAGAGAGTGAGAGAGAGAGAGTGAGACAGTGATACAGAGAGAGAATGAGAGTGTGAGAGGGGAGAGTGAGAGACAGAGATACAGGGAGTGAGAGAGAGAGTGTGTGAGAGAGAGTGAGACAGTGATACAGAGTGAGAGAGTGTGTGAGAGAGTGAGAGAGAGAGAGTGAGACAGTGATACAGAGAGAGAGTGAGAGTGTGAGAGGGAGAGTGAGAGACAGAGATACAGGGAGAGAGAGAGAGAGTGTGTGAGAGAGAGTGAGACAGTGATACAGAGAGTGAGAGAGTGTGTGAGAGAGTGAGAGAGAGAGAGTGAGACAGTGATACAGAGTGAGAGAGTGTGTGAGAGAGAGACAGTGATACAGAGTGAGAGAGTGTGTGAGAGAGAGACAGTGATATAGAGAGTGAGTGAGAGTGTGAGAGGGAGAGAGTGAGAAAGGGAGTGAGAGACAGTGATACAGAGAGTGAGATAGAGAGTGTGTGAGAGAGAGTGAGACAGTAATACAGAGAGTAAGAGAGAGTGTGTGAGAGAGTGAGAGAGAGAGAGACAGTTGATACAGAGAGTGAGAGTGTGTGTGAGAGAGCGAGAGAGAGAGAGACAGTGATACAGAGAGAGTGTGTGATAGAGTGAGAGACAGTGATACAGAGAGTGAGAGAGTGTGTGTGAGAGAGAGAGAGAGACAGTGATACAGAGTGTGTGAGACAGTGAGAGACAGTGATAGAGAGTGTGAGAGAGAGTGTGTGTGAGAGAGAGTGAGAGACAGCGATACAGAGAGTGACAGAGAGAGTGTGTGAGAGAGAGAGACAGTGATACACAGAGAGTGTGTGAGAGAGAGACAGTGATACAGAGAGAGAGAGAGAGTGATACAGAGAGTGAGAGTGAGGGGGAGAGAGAGTGAGAGAGAGACAGTGATAGAGAGAGAGTGTGAGAGAATGTGTGTGAGAGAGTGTGAGAGACAGAGATACAGGGAGTGAGAGAGAGAGTGTGTGAGAGAGAGTGAGAGAGAGACAGAGATACAGGGAGTGAGAGAGAGAGTGTGTGAGAGAGAGTGAGACAGTGATACAGAGAGTGAGACAGTGTGTGAGAGAGAGACAGTGATACAGAGAGTGAGTGAGAGTGTGAGAGTGTGAGAGAGAGAGAGAGACAGTGATACAGAGAGAGAGAGAGTGTGAGAGAGTGAGAAACTGTGATACAGAGAGTGAGAGAGAATGTGAGAGAGAGAGAGTGAGAAAGGGAGTGAGAGACAGTGATACAGAGAATGAGTGAGAGTGTGAGAGAGAGAGTGAGAGACAGTGAGAGACAGTGATACAGAGAGTGAGTGAGAGAGTGTGAGAGGGAGAGTGAGAGACAGAGATACAGGGAGTGAGAGAGAGAGTGTGTGAGAGAGAGTGAGACAGTGATACTGAGAGTGAGACAGTGTGTGAGAGAGTGAGAGAGAGAGACAGTGATACAGAGTGAGAGAGAGTGAGAGACTGTGATACAGAGAGTGAGAGAGAGTGTGAGAGGGAGAGTGAGAGACAGAGATACAGGGAGTGAGAGAGAGTGAGAGAGAGTGAGAGAGTGATACAGAGTGAGAGAGAGTAAGAGAGACAGAGAGTGTGAGAGAGTGAGAGAGACAGAGAGTGTGAGAGAGTGAGAAACTTTGATACAGAGAGTGAGAGAGAATGTGAGAGAGAGTGAGAAAGTGTGCAAGAGAGAGAGAGACAGTGATACAGAGAGAGAGTGTGTGAGAAAGAGACAGTGATACAGAGAGTGAGAGAGAGAGTGTGTGAGAGTAAGAGAGACAGAGAGTGAGAGTGTGTGAGAGAAAGTGAGAAACAGTGATTCAGAGAGTGAGAGAGAATGTGAGAGAGAGAGAGTGAGAAAGGGAGTGAGAGACAGTGATACAGAGAGTGAGTGAGAGTGTGAGAGGGAGAGTGAGAGACAGAGATACAGGGAGTGAGAGAGAGAGTGTGTGAGAGAGAGTGACAGTGATACAGAGAGAGAGTGTGTGAGAGAGTGAGAGACAGTGATACAGAGAGAGAGTGTGAGAGAGAGAGAGACAGTGATACAGAGAGAGAGTGTGTGAGAGAGTGAGAGACAGTGATACAGAGAGAGAGTGTGTGAGAGAGTGAGAGACAGTGATACAGAGAGTGAGAGAGAATGTGAGAGAGAGAGAGTGAGAAAGGGAGTGAGAGACAGTGATACAGAGAGTGAGTGAGAGTGTGAGAGGGAGAGTGAGGGACAGAGATACAGGGAGTGAGAGAGAGAGTGTGAGAGAAGAGTGTGTGAGAGAGAGTGAGACAGTAATACAGAGTGAGACAGTGTTTGAGAGAGTGAGTGAGAGAGAGAGACAGTGATACAGAGAGTGAGAGAGAGAGAGAGTGAGAGACAGTGAGACAGAGAGAGAGAGTGAGAGAGAGAATGAGAGACAGTGATGCAGAGAGAGAGAGTGTGTGTGAGAGAGAGAGAGAGAAACAGTGATACAGAGAGTGAGTGAGACAGTGAGAAAGTGTGTGAGAGAGAGACAGTGATACAGAGAGTGAGAGAGAGAGAGAGAGTGAGAGACAGTGAGACAGAGAGAGAGAGTGAGAGAGAGAATGAGAGACAGTGATGCAGAGAGAGAGAGTGTGAGAGAGAGAGAGAGAGAGAGACAGTGATACAGAGAGTGAGAGAGAGAGTGTGTGATGGTCTATCCAGAAGCACCGTAACAAACAGAAACCCCCCCCCCCCAGATGGAGTCTGCGTTCAGGGATGGGTCCGAGGGGAAGCGACAGGGACAGGAGGGTCAGGAATCCCCGTCGACCGGATCTGGGCGGAGAGGATGACTTTTTGTCAGAGTAAGTGGGTGGGGGGGGCAGGAGAAAGCAACTTCTGGCAAAGACAGCTCAAAGGGCAGAGGGATCTGGGCGACTGAGCGAGAGGGGCCCCGAGAGGGCGCGTGGCTGGTCAACACAGGACAGCACGCAGTATCCGGACCCAGGGGGGGGGGGAAGGGTTACCGCCCCTCCCCGGGGCGTGAGTGAGGCTGTGAAGGGAGGGACTGGGTATGACGTGGCTCCCTGTTACTGGAGCAGGGAGGGAGTCGGATCGGAGGCAGATCGGAGGATGTTCCAGAGACGAGGTGCCGGGGGGGGGGAGGAGACTGAATTGTGATGGTGGATCGGGCCGTACGAAATTACCCATAGTGCTCGGGGATGTGTAGGTCAGGGTGGATTGGCCGTACTAAATTACCCATAGTGCTCGGGGATGTGCAGGTCAGGGTGGATTGGCCGTACTAAATTACCCATAGTGCTCGGGGATGTGCAGGTTAGGGTGGATTGGCCATGCTAAATTACCCATAGTGCCCAGGAATGTGCAGGTTAGGGTGGATTGGCCATGCTAAATTACCCATAGTGCCCAGGAATGTACAGGTTAGGGTGGATTGGCCGTGCTAAATTACCCATAGTGCCCAGGGATGTGCAGGTCAGGGTGGATTGGCCATGCTAAATTACCCATAGTGCCCAGGGATGTGCAGGTTAGGGTGGATTGGCCGTGCTAAATTACCCATAGTGCTCAGGGATGTGCAGGTTAGGGTGGATTGGCCATGCTAAATTACCCATAGTGCCCCAGGGACTGTGTAGGTTAGGGTGGATTGGCCGTGCTAAATTACCCATAGTGCCCAGGGATGTGTAGGTTAGGGTGGATTGGCCATGCTAAATTACCCATAGTGCCCAGGGATGTGCAGGTTAGGGTGGATTGGCCGTGCTAAATTACCCATAGTGCCCAGGAATGTACAGGTTAGGGTGGATTGGCCGTGCTAAATTACCCATAGTGCCCAGGGATGTGCAGGTTAGGGTGGATTGGCCGTGCTAAATTACCCCATAGTGCCCAGGGATGTGCAGGTTAGGGTGGATTGGCCGTGCTAAATTACCCATAGTGCCCCAGGGATGTACAGGTTAGGGTGGATTGGCCGTGCTAAATTACCCATAGTGCCCAGGGATGTGCAGGTTAGGGTGGATTGGCTGTGCTAAATTACCCATAGTGCCCAGGGATGTGTAGGTTAGGGTGGATTGGCTGTGCTAAATTACCATAGTGCCCAGGGATGTGTAGGTTAGGGTGGATTGGCCGTGCTAAATTACCCATAGTGCCCAGGGATGTGCAGGTTAGGGTGGAATGGCCGTGCTAAATTACCCATAGTGCACAGTGATGTACAGGTTAGGGTGGAATGGCCGTGCTAAATTACCCATAGTGCCCTGGGATGTGCAGGTTAGGGTGGAATGGCCGTGCTAAATTACCCATAGTGCCCAGGGATGTGCAGGTCAGGGTGGATTGGCCGTGCTAAATTACCCATAGTGCCCAGGGATGTGCAGGTTAGGGTGGATTGGCTGTGCTAAGAGACCTAAGGGGTAACGTTCTCACCCAGAGGGTGGTGCGTGTGTGGAATGAGCTGCCAGAGGAAGGGGGTGGAGGCTGGTACAATGACAGCATTGAAAAGGTGGATGGGGACAGGATAGGGAAGGGATTGGAGGGTCATGGGCCAGGGGCTGGCAAACGGGGAGTGGATTAGGTTAGGGATATCAGGGTCAGCACGGACGGGACGGGCCGAAGGGTCTGTTTCCGTGCTCCGTACGAGGGGGTGAAATGAAGACTGCCAAAAGTAAGGGGGGGGGGGGGGGGGGGGTTCGCCTGCGCTGGCCAGGGGGGAGCTGGGTGAGACTTACAGCACTCGATGGGCAGAGAGGCCACCTGGAGGGAGACGACCTTCCACTGGACTGGGGCACGTGAGCCCGGAATACCAGCCGGACGCGGGTGTTCTTCCGGCCAATGTCCGTCTCGCTCCGCAACTCGATGTCGGAATTCCGGAGCTTCAGGATCCCGGCGCAATCGATACTGGAGGGAGAGGGGCTGGAAGGTTCATCGGGAACCACTAACACACGGCGTTCCCCCCCTCACCCCCGTCCCACCCCCATACACCCAGCACACCCCCCCCCAGGGACAGGGACAGCACGGGGTTAGATACAGAGTAAAGCTCCCTCTACACTGTCCCCCCATCAAACACTCCCAGGGACAGGGACAGGGACACAGCACGGGGTTAGATACAGAGTAAAGCTTTCTCTACACTGTCCCCCCCATCAAACACTCCAGGGACAGGGACAGCACGGGGTTAGATACAGAGTAAAGCTCCCTCTACACTGTCCCCCCCCATCAAACACTCCCAGGGACAGGGACAGCATGGGGTTAGATACAGAGTAAAGCTTCCTCTACACTGTCCCCCCCGTCAAACACCTCCCAGGGACAGGGACAGCACGGGGTTAGATACAGAGTAAAGCTCCCTCTAGACTGTCCCCCCCATCAAACACTCCCAGGGACAGGGACAGCACGGGGTTAGATACAGAGTAAAGCTCTCTCTACACTGTTCCCCCATCCCAGGGACAGGGACAGCACGGGGTTAGATACAGAGTAAAGCTCCCTCTACACTGTCCCCCCCATCAAACACTCCCAGGGACAGGGACAGGGACAGCACAGGGTTAGATACAGAGTAAAGCTCCCTCTACACTGTCACCCCCATCAAACACTCCCAGGGACAGGGACAGCACGGGGTTAGATACAGAGTAAAGCTCCCTCCACACTGTCCCCCCATCAAACACTCCCAGGGACAGGGGCAGCACGGGGCTAGATACAGAGTAAAGCTTCCTCTACACTGTCCCCCCATCAAACACTCCAGGGACAGGGACAGCACGGGGTTAGATACAGAGTAAAGCTGCCTCTACACTGTCCCCCCTCCATCAAACACTCCCAGGGTCAGGGATAGCACGGGGTTAGATACAGAGTAAAGCTTCCTCTACACTGTCCCCTCATCCCAGGGACAGGGACAGCACGGGGTTAGATACATACTAAAGCTTCCTCTACACTGTCCCCTCATTCCAGGGACAGGGACAGCACGGGGTTAGATACAGAGTAAAGCTTCCTCTACTCTGTCCCCCCCCCCCATCAAACACTCCCAGGGACAGGGACAGCACGGGGTTAGATACAGAGCGAGGTATATATGTGTGCGTATGTCTCTGTGTGTGACAGTGTGTGTGTGAGAGTGTGTGTGTGTGTGTATGAGTGTGTGTGAGTGTGTCCATGTGTGTGTGTCTGTGTGTGCGTGTCTGTGAGTGTGTGAGTGAGTGTTTGTGGTGCAGTGTGTGAGAGTGAGTGCGTGTTTGTGAGTGTGTGTGAATGTGTGTGTCTGTATGTGTGTGTGTATCTGTGTGTGTGTTTGTGTTTAAGTGTGAGTGTCTGAGTGTGTGTATGTGCGTGTGTGTATGTGCGTGTGTGTCTGTGAGAGTGTGTGTATGAGTGAGAGTGTGTGTATGAGCATGTCTGTGTGAGTGCAAGTGTGTGTGTGTGTCTATGTGTGTGTGTGTGTATTTGAGTCTGTGTGTGAGTGCGTGTGCATGAGTGTGTGTATGTGAGTGTGAATGTGTCTTTGTGAGTGTCTGTATGTATGTGTGTATGAGTGTGAGTTTGTGTATGTGTGAGTGTGTGTGTATGAGTGTGAGTGTGTGTGTCTGCGTGTGTATGTGTGAGTGTGTGTGAAAGTGTGTGATTGTGTGTATGTGTGTGTGTATGAATGTGTGTGAGAGTGTGTGTGCATGAGTGTATGTGTGAGTGTGTGTGTGATGTGTATGCACGTGTGTCTGTATGTGTGAGTGTATGTGTGTGTGTGTGTCTGTATGAGTGTGAATGTGTGTATGTGTGAATGTGTGTGTCTATGTGTATGTGTCTATGTGTGTGTGTGAATGAGTGTGTGTGTCTGTGTGTGAGTGTGTGTGCAAGTGTGTGTGTTTGTGAATGAGAGTCTGTGTGTGCGAGTGCGTGTGTGTGTGAATGCGTGTATGTGAGTTTGTGTGTGTGTGTTAGTGTGAGCGTGTGTGAGTGTGTGTGTGAGTATGTGTATGTGTGAGCGTGTGTCAGTGTTAGTGTGAGTGTGTGTGTATGTGTGCGTGAGTGCGTGTGTGTGTGAGCGTGTGTCTGAGTGTGTGTGTGAGCGTGTGTCTGTGCGTGTGTTAGTGTGAGTGTGATCGTGTGTGAGTGTGAGAGAGTGTGTGTGTGTGTGTGTCTGTGTGTGAGTGAGTGAGTGTGTGTGCGGTGCAGTGTGGGGGAGTTACTTGGCTGTCATGTTGTTCTCGGGCAGCAGTGGGACCTCGAGGATTTTGGTGGTGCCCAGAGCAGCCTCCTGACTCGCCGTCGCTACCATCTTGCCCGTGATGCGGTGGACCTGGTAGAAGGCGTGGGGCCGCAGGTTTCGCTCATCTGCTGTTCCGATGAACATCTGGAGCGTCAGGGGTTTCTCCATGTAGCCCTGCAGCTGTGTGGGAGAATGGGGGGGGGGGGGTGGTGGTTGGGGGGTGGGGGGACAGAGAAACAGCCCGTTCACAACCTGCCGTGGACGTTCGGCGCCAACCCCCAGCCAACTCCCCGCGTCTCCCTCCACCGTCCCCTGCCACATGGCCCGAATCTCACTCCGTTATGATCGCTCTTCCCTAATTGTTCCCCACATCACTCAAGCACCACCCGGGGCTCATTCCAAGGCATCAGCCCCACCCTCGCACCCCACCACTTCTTTGGGCACAGCTCGACCCACGCCCACCCGCACCCACCAACTCCCCGCGCCTCCCTCCTCCGTCCCGAGTCTCGCTGGGTTATGATCGCTACTTCCTAATCATCTCCCAGCGCTCACTTAGAAATATTGGCCACCCTTTGCCCACCCCCTCCCCACGCCCGATGCCTTCCTTCTTTAGGGATGGCTCTACCCATACCAAACCCCCACGCCCTTCCCCCCCGCCACAACAATCCTTCCACGTCACCCTCCTCCATAGCCCGGGTCTCACTGAGTTATGATCGCTATTCCCCACATCACTGACGCAGCTCCCAGAGCTCACATTGAGATCTCAGTTCACCTCACCACCGCTTCTGAAATGTCAGTGCCACCCTGCCCACCCCGTGGTGTGGCCGCTCGGAGCCCCCGGCGATTTGGTTTTGACGGGGGAGGGAGGGTTCGCGGCCGGAGAGGGTCACGGCCTGGCCCTGGCTCCGATGGCACCAGAGTCGAATCCGACGGCGGGGTTCGGCCGTTCCGTCTTGCCCTGGAGTGGAGGGAGGGGGTGGGGGAGGGTGTGCTCCGGTTTCTGCGCGTCTGCGTGGGTTTCCTCGGGGGGCTCCCACAGTCCAAAGACATGCAGGTTAGGGTGGATTGGCCGTGCTAAATTACCCATAGTGCCCAGGGATGTGTTGGTTAGGGTGGATTGGCCGTGCTAAATTACCCATAGTGCCCAGGGATGTGCAGGTTAGGGTGGATCGGCCGTGCTAAATTACCCATAGTGCCCAGGGATGTGCAGGTCAGGGTGGATCGGCCGTGCTAAATTACCCATAGTGCCCAGGGATGTGCAGGTTAGGGTGGATTGGCCGTGCTAAATTACCCATAGTGCCCAGGGATGTGCAGGTCAGGGTGGATCGGCCGTGCTAAATTACCCATAGTGCCCAGGGATGTGCAGGTTAGGGTGGATTGGCCGTGCTAAATTACCCATAATGCCCAGGGATGTGCAGGTTAGGGTGGATCGGCCGTGCTAAATTACCCATAGTGCCCAGGGATGTGCAGGTTAGGGTGGATCGGCCGTGCTAAATTACCCATAGTGCCCAGGGATGTGCAGGTCAGGGTGGATCGGCCATGCTAAATTACCCATAGTGCCCAGGGATGTGCAGGTTAGGGTGGATTGGCCATACTAAATTACCCATAGTGCCCAGGGATGTGCAGGTCAGGGTGGATTGGCCGTGATAAATTACCCATAGTGCCCAGGGATGTGCAGGTCAGGGTGGATCGGCCGTGATAAATTACCCATAGTGCCCAGGGATGTGCAGGTCAGGGTGGATCGGCCGTGATAAATTACCCATAGTGCCCAGGGATGTGTGGGTGAGATGTATTAGTCAGGGGTAAATGGGTTACTCTTTGGAGGGTTGGTGTAGACTGGTTGGGCTGAATACCCTGTTTCCACACTGAAGGGACTGTATGATTCTAATCTCCTTCGGCCCGTCCCGTCCATGCTGACCCTGATATCCCGAACCTAATCCAGTCCCCGTTCGCCAGCCCTTCGGCCCATTACCCTCCAATCCCTTCCCTATCCCTGTCCCCATCCACCTTTTCAATGCTGTCATTGTCCCAGCCTCCACCCCCTTCCTCTGGCAGCTCATTCCACACACTGACCACCCTCTGGGTGAGAACGTTACCCCTCAGCTCCCTTTCCCCTCTCACCCTAAACCTACCCCCCTCTAGTTCTGGACTCCCCCCACCCCAGGGGGGGGAAAAGACCTTGTCTATTTACCCCTATCTGTGCCCCCTCATGGTTTTATAAACCAGGTCACCCCCCCCTCAGCCTCCGACGCTCCGGGGAAAACAGCCCCGGCCTCTCCCTGTAGCTCAAACCCTCCGACGATGGCGGTGCTCCACAGAAAGACAGAGAGAGAGGAGAGTTCACAGACCAGGAAGGGAAAGGGGTCAGTCACGACTGAACGCCAGGTATGGGTGGGAAAACACGACCCTGATATACCCCACACCCCTCACTGTAACACACCCTGATATACCCCACACCCCTCACTGTAACACACTCTGATATACCCCACACCCCTCACTGTAACACACCCTGATATACACCACACCCCTCACTGTAACACACCCTGATATACCCCACACCCCTCACTGTAACACACCCTGATATACCCCACACCCCTCACTGTAACACACTCTGATATACCCCACACCCCTCACTGTAACACACCCTGATATACCCCACACCCCTCACTGTAACACTCTCTGATATACCCCACACCCCTCACTGTAACACACCCTGATATACCCCACACCCCTCACTGTAACACTCTCTGATATACCCCACACCCCTCACTGTAACACTCTCTGATATACCCCACACCCCTCACTGTAACACACTCTGATATACCCCACACCCCTCACTGTAACACACCCTGATATACCCCACACCCCTCACTGTAACACTCTCTGATATACCCCACACCCCTCACTGTAACACACCCTGATATACACCACACCCCTCACTGTAACACTCTCTGATATACCCCACACCCCTCACTGTAACACACCCTGATATACCCCACACCCCTCACTGTAACACACCCTGATATACCCCACACCCCTCACTGTAACACACCCTGATATACCCCACACCCCTCACTGTAACACTCTCTGATATACCCCACACCCCTCACTGTAACACACTCTGATATACCCCACACCCCTCACTGTAACACTCTCTGATATACCCCACACCCCTCACTGTAACACTCTCTGATATACCCCACACCCCTCACTGTAACACACCCTGATATACCCCACACCCCTCACTGTAACACACCCTGATAAACCCCACACCCCTCACTGTAACACTCTCTGATATACCCCACACCCCCCTCACTGTAACACTCTCTGATATACCCCACACCCCTCACTGTAACACACCCAGATATACCCCACACCCCTCACTGTAACACACTCTGATATACCCCACACCCCTCACTGTAACACTCTCTGATATACCCCACACCCCTCACTGTAACACACCCAGATATACCCCACACCCCACACTGTAACACACCCTGATATACCCCACACCCCTCACTGTAACACTCTCTGATATACCCCACACCCCTCACTGTAACACACCCTGATATACCCCACACCCCTCACTGTAACACACCCTGATATACCCCACACCCCTCACTGTAACACACCCTGATATACCCCACACCCCTCACTGTAACACTCTCTGATATACCCCACACCCCGCACTGTAACACTCTCTGATATACCCCACACCCCTCACTGTAACACACCCTGATATACCCCACACCCCTCACTGTAACACACCCTGATATACCCCACACCCCTCACTGTAACACACCCTGATATACCCCACACCCCTCACTGTAACACACCCTGATATACCCCACACCCCTCACTGTAACACTCTCTGATATACCCCACACCCCTCACTGTAACACACCCTGATATACCCCACACCCCTCACTGTAACACTCTCTGATATACCCCACACCCCTCACTGTAACACACCCTGATATACCCCACACCCCTCACTGTAACACTCTCTGATATACCCCACACCCCTCACTGTAACACACCCTGATATACCCCACACCCCTCACTGTAACACTCTCTGATATACCCCACACCCCTCACTGTAACACACCCTGATATACCCCACACCCCTCACTGTAACACACCCTGATATACCCCACACCCCTCACTGTAACACACCCTGATATACCCCACACCCCTCACTGTAACACACCCTGATATACCCCACACCCCTCACTGTAACACACCCTGATATACCCCACACCCCACACTGTAACACACTCTGATATACCCCACACCCCTCACTGTAACACACCCTGATATACCCCACACCCCTCACTGTAACACTCTCTGATATACCCCACACCCCTCACTGTAACACTCTCTGATATACCCCACACCCCTCACTGTAACACACCCTGATATACCCCACACCCCTCACTGTAACACACGCTGATATACCCCACACCCCTCACTGTAACACACCCTGATATACCCCACACCCCTCACTGTAACACACCCTGATATGCCCCACACCCCTCACTGTAACACTCTCTGATATACCCCACACACCTCACTGTAACACTCTCTGATATACCCCACACCCCTCACTGTAACACACCCTGATATACCCCACACCCCTCACTGTAACCCTCTCTGATATACCCCACACCCCTCACTGTAACACTCTCTGATATACCCCACACCCCTCACTGTAACACACCCTGATATACCCCACACCCCACACTGTAACACACTCTGATATACCCCACACCCCTCATTGTAACACACCCTGATATACCCCACACCCCACACTGTAACACACTCTGATATACCCCACACCCCTCACTGTAACACACCCTGATATGCCCCACACCCCTCACTGTAACACTCTCTGATATACCCCACACCCCTCACTGTAACACTCTCTGATATACCCCACACCCCTCACTGTAACACACTCTGATATACCCCACACCCCTCACTGTAACACTCTCTGATATACCCCACACCCCTCACTGTAACACACCCTGATATACCCCACACCCCTCACTGTAACACTCTCTGATATACCCCACACCCCTCACTGTAACACACTCTGATGTACCCCACACGCCTCATTGTAACACTCTCTGATATACCCCACACCCCTCACTGTAACACTCTCTGATATACCCCACACCCCTCACTGTAACACACCCTGATATACCCCACACCCCTCACTGTAACACTCTCTGATATACCCCACACCCCTCACTGTAACACACCCTGATATACCCCACACCCCTCACTGTAACACACTCTGATATACCCTACACCCCTCACTGTAACACTCTCTGATATACCCCACACCCCTCACTGTAACACTCTCTGATATACCCCACACCCCTCACTGTAACACACTCTGATATACCCCACACCCCTCACTGTAACACTCTCTGATATACCCCACACCCCTCACTGTAACACACTCTGATATACCCCACACCCCTCACTGTAACACTCTCTGATATACCCCACACCCCTCACTGTAACACACCCTGATATACCCCACACCCCTCACTGTAACACTCTCTGATATACCCCACACCCCTCACTGTAACACACTCTGATATACCCCACACCCCTCACTGTAACACACTCTGATATACCCCACACCCCTCACTGTAACACACCCTGATATACCCCATACCCCTCACTGTAACACACCCTGATATACCCCACACCCCTCACTGTAACACACCCTGATATACCCCACACCCCTCACTGTAACACACTCTGATATACCCCACACCCCTGACTGTAACACTCACTGATATACTCCACACCCCTCACTGTAACACACCCTGATATACCCCGCACCCCTCACTGTAACACACCCTGATATACCCCGCACCCCTCACTGTAACACACTCTGATATACCCCACACCCCTGACTGTAACACTCACTGATATACCCCACACCCCTCACTGTAACACACCCTGATATACCCCACACCCCTCACTGTAACACACCCTGATATACCCCACACCCCTCACTGTAACACACCCTGATATACCCCACACCCCTCACTGTAACACACCCTGATATACCCCACACCCCTCACTGTAACACACCCTGATATACCCCACACCCCACACTGTAACACACCCTGATATACCCCACACCCCTCACTGTAACACTCTCTGATATACCCCACACCCCTCACTGTAACACTCTCTGATATACCCCACACCTCTCACTGTAACACTCTCTGATATACCCCACACCCCTCACTGTAACACTCTCTGATATACCCGACACCCCTCACTGTAACACACTCTGATATACCCCACACCCCTCACTGTAACACTCTCTGATATACCCCACACCCCTCACTGTAACACTCTCTGATATACCCCACACCTCTCACTGTAACACTCTCTGATATACCCCACACCCCTCACTGTAACACTCTCTGATATACCCCACACCCCTCACTGTAACACACCCTGATATACCCCACACCCCTCACTCTAACACACCCTGATATACCCCACACCCCTCACTATAACACACCCTGATATACCCCACACCCCTCACTGTAACACTCTCTGATATACCCCACACCCCTCACTGTAACACACTCTGATATACCCCACACCCCTCACTGTAACACACCCTGATATACCCCACCCACCTCACTGTAACACACTCTGATATACCCGACACCCCTTACTGTAACACTCTCTGATATACCCCACACCCCTCACTGCGACACATCCTGATATACCCCACACCCCTCACTGTAACACACTCTGATATACCCCACACCCCTCACTGTAACACACCCTGATATACCCCACACCCCTCACTGTAACACACCCTGATATACCCCACACCCCTCACTGTAACACACCCTGATATACCCCACACCGCTCACTGTAACACACTGATATATCCCACACCCCTCACTGTAACACACCCTGATATACCCCACACCCCTCACTGTAACACACCCTGATATACCCCACACCCCTCACTGTAACACACCCTGATATACCCCACACCCCTCACTGTAACACACCCTGATATACCCCACACCCCTCACTGTAACACTCTCTGATATACCCCACACCCCTCACTGTGACACACCCTGATATAACCCACACCCCTCACTGTAACACACTGATATACCCCACACCCCTCACAGTAACACACTGATATACCCCACACCCCTCACTGTAACCCTCTCTGATATACCCCACACCCCTCACTGTAACACTCTCTGATATACCCCACACCCCTCACTGTAACACACCCTGATATGCCCCACACCCCTCACTGTAACACTCTCTGATATACCCCACACCCCTCATTGTAACACTCTCTGATATACCCCACACCCCTCACTGTAACACTCTCTGATATACCCCACACCCCTCACTGTAACACACCCTGATATACCCCACACCCGTCACTGTAACACACCCGGATATACCCCACACCCCTCACTGTAACACACCCTGATATACCCCACACCCCTCACTGTAACACACTCTGATATACCCCACACCCCTCACTGTAACACTCTCTGATATACCCCACACCCCTCACTGTAACACACCCTGATATACCCCACACCCCTCACTGTAACACTCTCTGATATACCCCACACCCCTCACTGTAACACACTCTGATGTACCCCACACCCCTCACTGTAACACACCCTGATATACCCCACACCCCTCACTGTAACACACCCTGATATACCCCACACCCCTCACTGTAACACACCCTGATATACCCCACACCCCTCACTGTAACACACCCTGATATACCCCACACCCCTCACTGTAACACACCCTGATATACCCCACACCCCTCACTGTAACACACCCTGATATACCCTACACCCCTCACTGTAACACTCTCTGATATACCCCACACCCCTCACTGTAACACTCTCTGATATACCCCACACCCCTCACTGTAACACACTCTGATATACCCCACACCCCTCACTGTAACACTCTCTGATATACCCCACACCCCTCACTGTAACACACTCTGATATACCCCACACCCCTCACTGCAACACACCCTGATATACCCCACACCCCTCACTGTAACACACCCTGATATACCCCACACCCCTCACTGTAACACACTCTGATATACCCCACACCCCTGACTGTAACACTCACTGATATACTCCACACCCCTCACTGTAACACACCCTGATATACCCCGCACCACTCACTGTAACACACCCTGATATACCCCACATCCCTCACTGTAACACACCCTGATATACCCCGCACCCCTCACTGTAACACACCCTGATATACCCCATACCCCTCACTGCAACACACCCTGATATACCCCACACCCCTCACTGTAACACACCCTGATATACCCCACACCCCTCACTGTAACACACCCTGATATACCCCACACCCCTCACTGTAACACACCCTGATATACCCCACACCCCTCACTGTAACACACCCTGATATACCCCACACCCCACACTGTAACACACCCTGATATACCCCACACCCCTCACTGTAACACTCTCTGATATACCCCACACCCCTCACTGTAACACTCTCTGATATACCCCACACCTCTCACTGTAACACTCTCTGATATACCCCACACCCCTCACTGTAACACTCTCTGATATACCCCACACCCCTCACTGTAACACACTCTGATATACCCCACACCCCTCACTGTAACACTCTCTGATATACCCCACACCCCTCACTGTAACACTCTCTGATATACCCCACACCTCTCACTGTAACACTCTCTGATATACCCCACACCCCTCACTGTAACACTCTCTGATATACCCCACACCCCTCACTGTAACACACCCTGATATACCCCACACCCCTCACTCTAACACACCCTGATATACCCCACACCCCTCACTATAACACACCCTGATATACCCCACACCCCTCACTGTAACACTCTCTGATATACCCCACACCCCTCACTGTAACACACCCTGATATACCCCACACCCCTCACTGTAACACACCCTGATATACCCCACCCCCCTCACTGTAACACACTCTGATATACCCGACACCCCTCACTGTAACACTCTCTGATATACCCCACACCCCTCACTGTAACACTCTCTGATATACCCCACACCCCTCACTGTAACACACTCTGATATACCCCACACCCCTCACTGTAACACACCCTGATATACCCCACACCCCTCACTGTAACACACCCTGATATACCCCACACCCCTCACTGTAACACACTCTGATATACCCCACACCCCTCACTGTAACACACTCTGATATACCCCACACCCCTCACTGTAACACACCCTGATATACCCCACACCCCTCACTGAAACACTCTCTGATATACCCCACACCCCTCACTGTAACACTCTCTGATATACCCCACACCCCTCACTGTAACACACTCTGATATACCCCACACCCCACACTGTAACACACCCTGATATACCCCACACCCCTCACTGTAACACTCTCTGATATACCCCACACCCCTCACTGTGACACACCCTGATATACCCCACACCCCTCACTGTAACACAATGATATACCCCACACCCCTCACAGTAACACACTGATATACCCCACACCCCTCACTGTAACACTCTCTGATATACCCCACACCCCTCACTGTAACACTCTCTGATATACCCCACACCCCTCACTGTAACACACCCTGATATACCCCACACCCCTCACTGTAACACACCCTGATATACCCCACACCCCTCACTGTAACACACCTTGATATACCCCACACCCCTCACTGTAACACACCCTGATATACCCCACACCCCTCACTGTAACACACCTTGATATACCCCACACCCCTCACTGTAACACTCTCTGATATACCCCACACCCCTCACTGTAACACCCTCTGATATACCCCACACCCCTCACTATAACACTCCCTGATATACCCCACACCCCTCACTGTAACACACCCTGATATACCCCACACCCCGCACTGTAACACTCTCTGATATACCCCACACCCCTCACTGTAACACACTCTGATATACCCCACACCCCTCACTGTAACACTCTCTGATATACCCCACACCCCTCACTGTAACACACCCTGATATACCCCAACACCCCTCACTGTAACACACTCTGATATACCCCACACCCCTCACTGTAACACACTCTGATATACCCCACACCCCTCACTATAACACTCCCTGATATACCCCACACCCCTCACTGTAACACTCTCTGATATACCCCACACCCCTCACTGTAACACACCCTGATATACCCCACACCCCTCACTGTAACACACCCTGATATACCCCACACCCCTCACTGTAACACTCTCCGATATACCCCACACCCCTCACTGTAACACACCCTGATATACCCCACACCCCTCACTGTAACACACCCTGATATACCCCACACCCCTCACTGTAACACACCCTGATATACCCCACACCCCTCACTGTAACACACTCTGATATACCCCACACAGCTCGATCTTGAGACAGTCTGTCTGTCTGTGCGGGAGGGTCTGAGAGAGTCAGGGTGATCACAAAGTTGCACAGAAACACAGCGAACGTTCGCGTTTGGGGGACACACAGACAAAAGGCGAGATGGGATTTTTGTTGGAGTTTTTCTTGGGAGTGAACGCCCTGAGGCTGTGAGGCCTGGGCTTTGCCCTTAATAACAACCAGCTTGGACAGATGTTTCACATTACAGAGCACTGAGGCCGATCCGAAAGGGCTCCACCATTATTCCTGAGGTTCACACGCAAAGGCATCGGGATCTTGGATCTGTGCACGACAGGCAAATACACACTCTTCCATCGTCACCCCCCGCACTGTAACACAGGGGAATATACCCCACACCCCTCACTGTAACACAGGGTAATATACCCCACACCCCTCACTGTAACACAGGGGAATATACCCCACACCCCTCACTGTAACGCAGGGGAATATACCCCACACCCCTCACTGTAACGCAGGGGAATATACCCCACACCCCTCACTGTAACGCAGGGTAATATACCCCACACCCCTCACTGTAACACAGGGTAATATACACCACAGCCCTCACTGTAACACAGGGTAATATACCCCACACCCCTCACTGTAACACAGGGTAATATACCCCACACCCCTCACTGTAACGCAGGGTAATATACCCCACACCCCTCACTGTAACGCAGGGTAATATACCCCACACCCCTCACTGTAACGCAGGGGAATATACCCCACACCCCTCACTGTAAAGCAGGGGAATATACCCCACACCCCTCACTGTAACGCAGGGTAATATACCCTACACCCCTCACTGTAACGCAGGGTAATACACACCACACCCCTCACTGTAACACAGGGTAATATACACCACACCCCTCACTGTAACACAGGGTAATATATCCCACACCCCTCACTGTAACACACCCTGATATACCCCACACCCCTCACTGTAACACTCTCTGATATACCCCACACCCCTCACTGTAACACTCTCTGATATACCCCACACCCCTCACTGTAACACACCCTGATATACCCCACACCCCTCACTCTAACACACCCTGATATACCCCACACCCCTCACTCTAACACACCCTGATATACCCCACACCCCTCACTGTAACACAGGGTAATATACCCCACACGCCTCACTGTAACACAGGGTAATATACCCCACACCCCGCACTGTAACACTCTCTGATATACCCCACACCCCTCACTGTAACACTCTCTGATATACCCCACACCCCTCATTGTAACACAGGGGAATATACCCCACACTCCTCACTGTAACACAGGGTAATATACCCCACACCCCTCACTGTAACACAGGGTAATATACCCCACACCCCTCACTGTAACACAGGGCAATATACACCACACCCATCACTGTAACACAGGGTAATATACCCCACACCCCTCACTGTAACACAGGGTAATATACCTCACACCCCTCACTGTAACGCAGGGTAATATACACCACACCCCTCACTGTAACACAGGGTAATATACCCCACACCCCTCACTGTAACACAGGGTAATATACCCCACACCCCTCACTGTAACACAGGGTAATATACCCCACACCCCTCACTGTAACACTCTCTGATATACCCCACACCCCTCAATGTAACACACCCTGATATACCCCACACCCCTCACTGTAACACAGGGTAATATACCCCACACCCCTCACTGTAACGCAGGGTAATATAACCCACACCCCGCACTGTAACACAGGGTAATATACCCCACACCCCACACTGTAACGCAGGGTAATATACTCCACACCCCTCACTGTAACACAGGGGAATATACCCCATATCCCACACTGTAACACAGGGTAATATACTCCACACCCCTCACTGTAACGCAGGGTAATATACCCCACACCCCTCACTGTAACACAGGGTAATATACCCCACACCCCGCATTGTAACGCAGGGTAATATACCCCACACTCCTCACTGTAACGCAGGGTAATATAACCCACACCCCGCACTGTAACGCAGGGTAATATACCCCACACCCCGCACTGTAACACAGGGTAATATACACCACACCCCGCACTGTAACACTCTCTGATATATCCCACACCCCTCACTGTAACACACCCTGATATACCCCACACCCCTCACTGAAACGCAGGGTAATATACCCCACACCCCTCACTGTAACACTCTCTGATATACCCCACACCCCTCACTGTAACACACCCTGATATACCCCACACCCCTCACTGTAACGCAGGGTAATATACCCCACACCCCTCACTGTAACACAGGGTAATATACCCCACACCCCGCACTGTAACACAGGGTAATATACACCACACCCCGCACTGTAACACTCTCTGATATATCCCACACCCCTCACTGTAACACACCCTGATATACCCCACACCCCTCACTGAAACGCAGGGTAATATACCCCACACCCCTCACTGTAACACTCTCTGATATACCCCACACCCCTCACTGTAACGCAGGGTAATATACCCCACACCCCTCACTGTAACACAGGGTAATATACCCAACACCCCACACTGTAACACACCCTGATATACCCCACACCCTCACTGTAACGCAGGGTAATATACCCCACACCCCTCACTGTAACACAGGGTAATATACCCCACACCCCTCACTGTAACGCAGGGTAATATACCCCACACCCCTCACTGTAACACAGGGTAATATAACCCACACCCCTCACTGTAACGCAGGGTAATATACCCCACAGCCCTCACTGTAACGCTGGGTAATATACCCCACACCCCGCACTGTAACACAGGGTAATATACCCCACACCCCGCACTGTAACACAGGGTAATATACCCCACACCCCTCACTGTAACGCTGGGTAATATACCCCACACCCCTCACTGTACCGCAGGGGAATATACCCCACACCCCGCACTGTAACACAGGGTAATATACCCCACACCCCTCACTGTAACACAGGGTAATATACCCCACACCCCTCACTGTAACGCAGGGTAATATACTCCACACCCCACACTGTAACACAGGGTAATATACCCCACACTCATCACTGTAACGCAGGGTAATATACCCCACACCCCTCATTGTAACGCTGGGTAATATACCCCACACCCCTCACTGTACCGCACGGTAATATACCCCACACCCCGCACTGTAACACAGGGCAATATACCCCACACCCCGCACTGTAACACAGGGTAATATACCCCACACCCCTCACTGTAACGCAGGGTAATATACTCCACACCCCACACTGTAACACAGGGTAATATACCCCACACCCCTCACTGTAACACAGGGTAATATACCCCACACCCCGCACTGTAACACAGGGTAATATACCCCACACCCCTCACTGTAACGCTGGGTAATATACCCCACACCCCTCACTGTACCGCACGGTAATATACCCCACACCCCGCACTGTAACACAGGGCAATATACCCCACACCCCTCACTGTAACACAGGGTAATATACCCCACACCCCTCACTGTAACACAGGGTAATATACCCCACACTCCTCACTGTAACGCAGGGTAATATACCCCACACCCCTCACTGTAACACAGGGCAATATACCCCACACCCCTCACTGTACCGCAGGGTAATATACCCCACACCCCTCACTGTACCGCAGGGTAATATACCCCACACCCCTCACTGTAACGCAGGGTAATATACCCCACACCCCGCACTATAACACACGATAATATACCCCACACCCCTCACTGTAACGCAGGGTAATATAACCCACACCTCTCACTATAACACAGGGTAATATACCCCACACCCATCACTGTAACGCAGGGTAATATACTCCACACCCCTCACTGTAACACAGGGTAATATACACCACACCCCTCACTGTAACACAGGGTAATATACCCCACACCCCTCACTGTAACGCTGGGTAATATACCCCACACCCCTCACTGTACCGCACGGTAATATACCCCACACCCCGCACTGTAACACAGGGCAATATACCCCACACCCCTCACTGTAACACAGGGTAATATACCCCACACCCCTCACTGTAACACAGGGTAATATACCCCACACTCCTCACTGTAACGCAGGGTAATATACCCCACACCCCTCACTGTAACACAGGGCAATATACCCCACACCCCTCACTGTACCGCAGGGTAATATACCCCACACCCCTCACTGTACCGCAGGGTAATATACCCCACACCCCTCACTGTAACGCAGGGTAATATACCCCACACCCCGCACTATAACACACGATAATATACCCCACACCCCTCACTGTAACGCAGGGTAATATAACCCACACCTCTCACTATAACACAGGGTAATATACCCCACACCCATCACTGTAACGCAGGGTAATATACTCCACACCCCTCACTGTAACACAGGGTAATATACACCACACCCCTCACTGTAACACAGGGTAATATACCCCACACCCCTCACTGTAACACACCCTGATATACCCCACACCCCTCACTGTAACACTCTCTGATATACCCCACACCCCTCACTGTAACACTCTCTGATATACCCCACACCCCTCACTGTAACACAGGGTAATATACCCCACACGCCTCACTGTAACACAGGGTAATATACCCCACACCCCGCACTGTAACACTCTCTGATATACCCCACACCCCTCACTGTAACACTCTCTGATATACCCCACACCCCTCAATGTAACACACCCTGATATACCCCACACCCCTCATTGTAACACAGGGGAATATACCCCACACTCCTCACTGTAACACAGGGTAATATACCCCACACCCCTCACTGTAACACAGGGCAATATACACCACACCCATCACTGTAACACAGGGTAATATACCCCACACCCCTCACTGTAACACAGGGTAATATACCCCACACCCCTCACTGTAACACAGGGGAATATACTCCACACCCCTCACTGTAACGCAGGGTAATATACCCCACACCCCTCACTGTAACACAGGGTAATATACCCCACACCCCGCATTGTAACGCAGGGTAATATACCCCACACCCCTCACTGTACCGCACGGTAATATACCCCACACCCCGCATTGTAACGCAGGGTAATATACCCCACACCCCTCACTGTAACACAGGGTAATATACCTCACACCCCTCACTGTAACGCAGGGTAATATACCTCACACCCCTCACTGTAACGCAGGGTAATATACACCACACCCCTCACTGTAACACAGGGTAATATACCTCACACCCCTCACTGTAACGCAGGGTAATATACACCACACCCCTCACTGTAACACAGGGTAATATACCCCACACCCCTCACTGTAACGCAGGGTAATATACACCACACCCCTCACTGTAACACAGGGTAATATACCCCACACCCCTCACTGTAACACAGGGTAATATACCCCACACCCCTCACTGTAACACTCTCTGATATACCCCACACCCCTCAATGTAACACACCCTGATATACCCCACACCCCTCACTGTAACACAGGGTAATATACCCCACACCCCTCACTGTAACGCAGGGTAATATAACCCACACCCCGCACTGTAACACAGGGTAATATACCCCACACCCCACACTGTAACGCAGGGTAATATACTCCACACCCCTCACTGTAACACAGGGGAATATACCCCATACCCCACACTGTAACACAGGGTAATATACTCCACACCCCTCACTGTAACGCAGGGTAATATACCCCACACCCCTCACTGTAACACAGGGTAATATACCCCACACCCCGCATTGTAACGCAGGGTAATATACCCCACACTCCTCACTGTAACGCAGGGTAATATAACCCACACCCCGCACTGTAACACAGGGGAATATACCCCATACCCCTCACTGTAACGCAGGGTAATATACCCCACACCCCTCACTGTTACACAGGGTAATATACCCCACACCCCGCATTGTAACGCAGGGTAATATACCCCACACTCCTCACTGTAACGCAGGGTAATATACCCCACACTCCTCACTGTAACGCAGGGTAATATAACCCACACCCCGCACTGTAACACAGGGTAATATACTCCACACCCCTCACTGTAACGCAGGGTAATATACCCCACACCCCTCACTGTTACACAGGGTAATATACCCCACACCCCGCATTGTAACGCAGGGTAATATACCCCACACTCCTCACTGTAACGCAGGGTAATATAACCCACACCCCGCACTGTAACGCAGGGTAATATACCCCACACCCCTCACTGTAACACTCTCTGATATACCCCACACCCCTCACTGTAACACACCCTGATATACCCCACACCCCTCACTGTAACGCAGGGTAATATACCCCACACCCCTCACTGTAACACAGGGTAATATACCCCACACCCCGCACTGTAACACAGGGTAATATACCCCACACCCCTCACTGTAACACTCTCTGATATATCCCACACCCCTCACTGTAACACACCCTGATATACCCCACACCCCTCACTGAAATGCAGGGTAATATACCCCACACCCCTCACTGTAACACTCTCTGATATACCCCACACCCCTCACTGTAACGCAGGGTAATATACCCCACACCCCTCACTGTAACACAGGGTAATATACCCAACACCCCTCACTGTAACACACCCTGATATACCCCACACCCCTCACTGTAACACTGGGTAATATACCCCACACCCCTCACTGTAACACAGGGTAATATACCCCACACCCCTCACTGTAATGCAGTGTAATATACCCCACACCCCGCACAGTAACACAGGGTAATATACCCCACACCCCGCACTGTAACGCAGGGTAATATACCCCACACCCCTCACTGTAACACAGGGTAATATACCCCACACCCCTCACTGTAACGCAGGGTAATATACCCCACACCCCTCACTGTAACACAGGGTAATATAACCCACACCCCTCACTGTAACGCAGGGTAATATACCCCACAGCCCTCACTGTAACGCTGGGTAATATACCCCACACCCCGCACTGTAACACAGGGTAATATACCCCACACCCCGCACTGTAACACAAGGTAATATACCCCACACCCCTCACTGTAACGCTGGGTAATATACCCCACACCCCTCACTGTACCGCAGGGGAATATACCCCACACCCCGCACTGTAACACAGGGTAATATACCCCACACCCCTCACTGTAACACAGGGTAATATACCCCACACCCCTCACTGTAACGCAGGGTAATATACTCCACACCCCACACTGTAACACAGGGTAATATACCCCACACTCATCACTGTAACGCAGGGTAATATACCCCACACCCCTCATTGTAACGCTGGGTAATATACCCCACACCCCTCACTGTACCGCACGGTAATATACCCCACACCCCGCACTGTAACACAGGGCAATATACCCCACACCCCGCACTGTAACACAGGGTAATATACCCCACACCCCTCACTGTAACGCAGCGTAATATACTCCACACCCCACACTGTAACACAGGGTAATATACCCCACACCCCTCACTGTAACACAGGGTAATATACCCCACACCCCGCACTGTAACACAGGGTAATATACCCCACACCCCTCACTGTAACGCTGGGTAATATACCCCACACCCCTCACTGTACCGCACGGTAATATACCCCACACCCCGCACTGTAACACAGGGCAATATACCCCACACCCCTCACTGTAACACAGGGTAATATACCCCACACCCCTCACTGTAACACAGGGTAATATACCCCACACTCCTCACTGTAACGCAGGGTAATATACCCCACACCCCTCACTGTAACACAGGGCAATATACCCCACACCCCTCACTGTACCGCAGGGTAATATACCCCACACCCCTCACTGTACCGCAGGGTAATATACCCCACACCCCTCACTGTAACGCAGGGTAATATACCCCACACCCCGCACTATAACACACGATAATATACCCCACACCCCTCACTGTAACGCAGGGTAATATAACCCACACCTCTCACTATAACACAGGGTAATATACCCCACACCCATCACTGTAACGCAGGGTAATATACTCCACACCCCTCACTGTAACACAGGGTAATATACCCCACACCCCTCACTGTAACACAGGGTAATATACTCCACACCCCTTACTGTAACACTCTCTGATATACCCCACACCCTTCACTGTAACACACTCTGATATACCCCACACCCCTCACTGTATCACACCCTGATACACCCCACACCCCTCACTGTAACACACTCTGATATACCCCACACCCCTCACTGTAACACACCCTGATATACCCCACACCCCTCACTGTAACACATGATAATATAACCCACACCCCTCACTGTAACACTCTCTGATATACCCCACACCCCTCACTGTAACGCACCCTGATATACCCCACACCCCTCACTGTAACACAGGGTAATATACCCCACACCCCTCACTGTAACACAGGGTAATATACCCAACACCCCTCACTGTAACACAGGGTAATATACCCCACACCCCTCACTGTAACACAGGGGAATATACCCCACACCCCTCACTGTAACACAGGGGAATATACCCCACACCCCTCACTGTAACGCAGGGTAATATACCCCACACCCCTCACTGTAACACACCCTGATATACCCCACACCCCTCACTGTAACGCACCCTGATATACCCCACACCCCTCACTGTAACACAGGGTAATATACCCCACACTCATCACTGTAACGCAGGGTAATATACCCCACACCCCTCAGTGTAACGCTGGGTAATATACCCCACACCCCGCACTGTAACACAGGGTAATATACCCCACACCCCGCACTGTAACACAGGGTAATATACCCCACACCCCTCACTGTAACGCAGGGTAATATACCCCACACCCCTCACTGTAACGCAGGGTAATATACCCCACACCCCTCACTGTAACGCAGGGTAATATACCCCACACCCCTCACTGTAACGCAGGGTAATATACCCCACACCCCGCACTATAACACACGATAATATACCCCACACCCCTCACTGTAACGCAGGGTAATATAACCCACACCTCTCACTATAACACAGGGTAATATACCCCACACCCATCACTGTAACGCAGGGTAATATACTCCACACCCCTCACTGTAACACTCTCTGATATACCCCACACCCCTCACTGTAACACTCTCTGATATACCCCACACCCTTCACTGTAACACACTCTGATATACCCCACACCCCTCACTGTAACACTCTCTGATATACCCCACACCCCTCACTGTAACACACCCTGATATACCCCACACCCCTCACTGTAACACACCCTGATATACCCCACACCCCTCACTGTAACACTCTCTGATATACCCCACACCCCTCACTGTAACACACCCTGATATACCCCACACCCCTCACTGTAACACTCTCTGATATACCCCACACCCCTCACTGTAACACACCCTGATATACCCCACACCCCTCACTGTAACACACCCTGATATACCCCACACCCCTCACTGTAACACTCTCTGATATACCCCACACCCCTCACTGTAACACACCCTGATATACCCCACACCCCTCACTGTAACACACCCTGATATACCCCACACCCCTCACTGTAACACACTCTGATATACCCCACACCCCTCACTGTAACACACCCTGATATACCCCACACCCCTCACTGTAACACACCCTGATATACCCCAC
The DNA here is from genome assembly GCF_047496795.1 of Chiloscyllium punctatum. NCBI lineage: Eukaryota > Metazoa > Chordata > Chondrichthyes > Orectolobiformes > Hemiscylliidae > Chiloscyllium > Chiloscyllium punctatum. The sequence continues at coordinate 9,672,020 of NC_092774.1, forward strand.
ACCCCTCACTGTAACACACCCTGATATACCCCACACCCCTCACTGTAACACACTGATATACCCCACACACCCTCACTGTAACACTCTCTGATATACCCCACACCCCTCACTGTAACACACTCTGATATACCCCACACCCCTCACTGTAACACACTGATATACCCCACACCCCTCACTGTAACACTCTCTGATATACCCCACACCCCTCACTGTAACACTCTCTGATATACCCCACACCCCTCACTGTAACACTCTCCGATATACTCCACACCCCTCACTGTAACACACCCTGATATACCCCACACCCCTCACTGTAACACTCTCTGATATACCCCACACCCCTCACTGTAACACACCCTGATATACCCCACACCCCTCACTGTAACACTCTCTGATATACCCCA
>NC_092774.1:9677423-9699778 GCF_047496795.1 Chiloscyllium punctatum
TCTCTCGCTCTGTCCATCTCTCCCTCCCTCAGTATCTCGCTCTGTCCATCTCTCCCTCCCTCAGTCTCTCGCTCTGTCCATCTCTCCCTCCCTCAGTCTCGCTCTGTCCATCTCTCCCTCAGTTCTCGCTCTGTCCATCTCTCCCTCCCTCAATCCCTCGTTCTTTCCATCTCTCCCTCCCTCAATCCCTCGTTCTTTCCATCTCTCCCTCCCCCAGTCTCTCACTCTATCCATCTCTCTTTCCCACAGTCTCTCGCTCTGTCCATCTCTCCCTCCCTCAGTCTCTCGTTCTGTCCATCTCTCCCTCCCTCAGTCTCTCGTTCTGTCCATCGCTCCCTCAGTCGCTCGCTCTGTCCATCTCTCCCTCCTTCAGTCTCTCGCTCTGTCCATCTCTCTTTCTCAGTCTCTTGCTCTGTCCATCTCTCCCTCCCTCAGTCTCTCGTTCTGTCCATCTCTCCCTCAGTCTCTCGTTCTGTCTATCTTTCCCTCAGTCCCTCGCTCTGTCCATCTCTCTTTCACTCAGTCTCTCGTTCTGTCTATCTTTCCCTCAGTCCCTCGCTCTGTCCATCTCTCCCTCAGTCTCTCGCTCTGTCCATCTCTCCCTCCCCCAGTCTCTCGCTCTGTCCATCTCTCCCTCCCTCAGTCTCTCGCTCTGTCCATCTCTCCCTCAGTCTCTCGCTCTGTCCATCTCTCCCTCCCCCAGTCTCTCGCTCTGTCCATCTCTCCCTCAGTCTCTCGCTCTGTCCATCTCTCCCTCCCTCAGTCCCTCGCTCTGTCCATCTCTCCCTCCCCCAGTCTCTCGCTCTGTCCATTTCTCCCTCCCTCAGTCTCTCGTTCTGTCCATCTCTCCCTCCCTCAGTCTCTCGCTCTGTCCATCTCTCCCTCCCCCAGTCTCTCGCTCTGTCCATCTCTCCCTCCCTCAGTCTCTCGCTCTGTCCATCTCTCCCTCCCCCAGTCTCTCGCTCTGTCCATCTCTCCCTCCCCCAGTCTCTCGCTCTGTCCATCTCTCCCTCCCTCAGTCTCTCGCTCTGTCCATCTCTCCCTCCCTCAGTCTCTCGCTCTGTCCATCTCTCCCTCCCTCAGTCTCTCGCTCTGTCCATCTCTCCCTCCCTCAGTCTCTCGTTCTGTCCATCTCTCTCTCCCTCAGTCTCTCGCTCTGTCTATCTCTCCCTCCCCCAGTCTCTCGCTCTGTCCATCTCTCCCTCCCTCAGTCTCTCGCTCTGTCCATCTCTCCCTCCCCCAGTCTCTCGCTCTGTCCATCTCTCCCTCCCTCAGTCTCTCGCTCTGTCCATCTCTCCCTCCCCCAGTCTCTCGCTCTGTCCATCTCTCCCTCCCTCAGTCTCTCGATCTGTCCATCTCTCCCTCCCTCAGTCTCTCGCTCTGTCCATCTCTCCCTCCCTCAGTCTCTCGCTCTGTCCATCTCTCCCTCCCTCAGTCTCTCGCTCTGTCCATCTCTCCCTCCCTCAGTCTCTCGTTCTGTCCATCTCTCTCTCACTCAGTCTCTCGCTCTGTCTATCTCTCCCTCCCCCAGTCTCTCGTTCTGTCCATCTCTCCCTCCCTCAGTCTCTCGCTCTGTCCATCTCTCCCTCCCTCAGTCTCTCGTTCTGTCCATCTCTCTCTCCCTCAGTCTCTCGCTCTGTCTATCTCTCCCTCCCCCAGTCTCTCGTTCTGTCCATCTCTCTCCCTCAGTCTCGCTCTGTCCATCTCTCCCTCCCCCAGTCTCTCGCTCTGTCCATCTCTCCCTCAGTCTCTCGCTCTGTCTATCTCTCCCTCCCCCAGTCTCTCGTTCTGTCCATCTCTCTCTCCCTCAGTCTCTCGTTCTGTCCATCTCTCTCTCCCTCAGTCTCTCGTTCTGTCCATCTCTCTCTCCCTCAGTCTCTCGTTCTGTCCATCTCTCCCTCAGTCTCTCACTCTGTCCATCTCTCCCTCCCTCAGTCTCGCTCTGTCCATCTCTCCCTCCCCCAGTCTCTCGCTCTGTCCATCTCTCCCTCAGTCTTTCGCTCTGTCTATCTCTCCCTCCCTCAGTCTCTCGTTCTGTCAATCTCTCTCTCCCTCAGTCTCTCGTTCTGTCCATCTCTCTCTCCCTCAGTCTCTCGCTCTTTCAATCTCTCTCTCTCACAGTCTCTCGCTCTGTCTATCTCTCCCTCCCCCAGTCTCTTGTTCTGTCCATCTCTCTCTCCCTCAGTTTCTCGCTCTGTCCATCTTCCCTCAGTCTCTCGCTCTGTCCATCTCTCCCTCTCTCAGTCTCTCGTTCTGTCCATCTCTCCCTCAGTCTCTCTCTCTGTCTATCTCTCTCTTTCCCTCAGTCTCTCGCTCTATCCATCTCTCTTTCACTCAGTCTCTCGCTCTATCCATCTCTCCCTCCCTCAGTCTCTCGCTCTGTCCATCTCTCCCTCCCTCAATCCCTCGTTCTTTCCATCTCTCCCTCCCCCAGTCTCTCACTCTATCCATCTCTCTTTCCCACAGTCTCTCGCTCTGTCCATCTCTCCCTCAGTCTCTCGCTCTGTCCATCTCTCCCTCCCTCAGTCTCTCGCTCTGTCCATCTCACCCTCCCTCAGTCTCTCGCTCTGTCCATCTCTCTTTCTCAGTCTCTCGCTCTGTCCATCTCTCCCTCCCCCAGTCTCTCACTCTATCCATCTCTCTTTCCCACAGTCTCTCGCTCTGTCCATCTCTCCCTCAGTCTCTCGCTCTGTCCATCTCTCCCTCCCTCAATCCCTCGTTCTTTCCATCTCTCCCTCCCCCAGTCTCTCACTCTATCCATCTCTCTTTCCCACAGTCTCTCGCTCTGTCCATCTCTCCCTCAGTCTCTCGCTCTGTCCATCTCTCCCTCCCCCAGTCTCTCGTTCTGTCCATCTCTCCCTCCCTCAGTCTCTCGTTCTGTCCATCTCTCCCTCCCTCAGTCTCTCGCTCTGTCCATCTCTCCCTCCCTCAGTCTCTCGTTCTGTCCATCTCTCTCTCCCTCAGTCTCTCGCTCTGTCTATCTCTCCCTCCCCCAGTCTCTCGTTCTGTCCATCTCTCTCCCTCAGTCTCGCTCTGTCCATCTCTCCCTCCCCCAGTCTCTCGCTCTGTCCATCTCTCCCTCAGTCTTTCGCTCTGTCAATCTCTCTCTCCCCCAGTCTCTCGCTCTGTCCATCTCTCTCTCCCTCAGTCTCTCGTTCTGTCCATCTCTCTCTCCCTCAGTCTCTCGTTCTGTCCATCTCTCTCTCCCTCAGTCTCTCGTTCTGTCCATCTCTCCCTCAGTCTCTCACTCTGTCCATCTCTCCCTCCCTCAGTCTCGCTCTGTCCATCTCTCCCTCCCCCAGTCTCTCGCTCTGTCCATCTCTCCCTCAGTCTTTCGCTCTGTCTATCTCTCCCTCCCTCAGTCTCTCGTTCTGTCAATCTCTCTCTCCCTCAGTCTCTCGTTCTGTCCATCTCTCTCTCCCTCAGTCTCTCGCTCTTTCAATCTCTCTCTCTCACAGTCTCTCGCTCTGTCTATCTCTCCCTCCCCCAGTCTCTTGTTCTGTCCATCTCTCTCTCCCTCAGTTTCTCGCTCTGTCCATCTCTCCCTCAGTCTCTCGCTCTGTCCATCTCTCCCTCTCTCAGTCTCTCGTTCTGTCCATCTCTCCCTCAGTCTCTCTCTCTGTCTATCTCTCTCTTTCCCTCAGTCTCTCGCTCTATCCATCTCTCTTTCACTCAGTCTCTCGCTCTGTCCATCTCTCCCTCCCTCAGTCTCTCGCTCTGTCCATCTCTCCCTCCCTCAATCCCTCGTTCTTTCCATCTCTCCCTCCCCCAGTCTCTCACTCTATCCATCTCTCTTTCCCACAGTCTCTCGCTCTGTCCATCTCTCCCTCAGTCTCTCGCTCTGTCCATCTCTCCCTCCCTCAGTCTCTCGCTCTGTCCATCTCACCCTCCCTCAGTCTCTCGCTCTGTCCATCTCTCTTTCTCAGTCTCTCGCTCTGTCCATCTCTCCCTCCCCCAGTCTCTCACTCTATCCATCTCTCTTTCCCACAGTCTCTCGCTCTGTCCATCTCTCCCTCAGTCTCTCGCTCTGTCCATCTCTCCCTCCCTCAATCCCTCGTTCTTTCCATCTCTCCCTCCCCCAGTCTCTCACTCTATCCATCTCTCTTTCCCACAGTCTCTCGCTCTGTCCATCTCTCCCTCCGTCAGTCTCTCGCTCTGTCCATCTCTCTTTCTCAGTCTCTCGCTCTGTCCATCTCTCCCTCCCTCAGTCCCTCGCTCTGTCCATCTCTCTTTCACTCAGTCTCTCGTTCTGTCTATCTTTCCCTCAGTCCCTCGCTCTGTCCATCTCTCCCTCCCCCAGTCTCTCGCTCTGTCCATCTCTCTCTCCCTCAGTCTCTCGCTCTGTCCATCTCTCCCTCCCTCAGTCTCTCGTTCTGTCCATCTCTCTTTCTCAGTCTCTCGCTCTGTCCATCTCTCCCTCCCTCAGTCTCTCGCTCTGTCCATCTCTCTTTCTCAGTCTCTCGCTCTGTCCATCTCTCTTTCTCAGCCTCTTGCTCTGTCCATCTCTCCCTCCCTCAGTCTCTCGTTCTGTCCATCTCTCCCTCCCTCAGTCTCTCGTTCTGTCCATCTCTCTTTCTCAGTCTCTCGCTCTGTCCATCTCTCCCTCCCTCAGTCTCTCGCTCTGTCCATCTCTCTTTTTCAGCCTCTTGCTCTGTCCATCTCTCCCTCTCTCAGTCTCTCGTTCTATCTATCTCTCCCTCCCCCAGTCTCTCGTTCTGTCCATCTCTCTTATAGGCTTATGAAAGGACTGGACACTCTGGCAGGAGGAAACATATTTCCGTTGATGGGGGAGTGCCGAACCAGAGGACACAACTTAAAAATACGGGGTAGACCATTTAGGACAGAGATGAGGAGAAACTACTTCACCCAGAGAGTGGTGGCTGTGTGGAATGCTCTGCCCCAGAGGGCAGTGGAGGCCCAGTCTCTGGATTCATTTAAGAAAGAATTGGATAGAGCTCTTAAAGATAGTGGAGTCAAGGGGTATGGAGATAAGGCAGGAACAGGATACTGATTAGGAATGATCAGCCATGATCATATTGAATGGTGGTGCAGGCTCGAAGGGCAGAATGGCCTACTCCTGCATCTATTGTCTATTGTCTATTGTCTTTCCCACAGTCCCTCGCTCTGTCCATCTCTCCCTCCCCCAGTCTCTCGCTCTGTCCATCTCTCCCTCCCTCAGTCCCTCGCTCTGTCTATCTCTCCCTCCCTCAGTCTCTCGTTCTGTCCATCTCTCCCTCAGTCTCTCGCTCTGTCCATCTCTCCCTCCCTCAGTCTCTCGTTCTGTCCATCTTTCCCTCCCTCAATCACTCATTCTTTCCATCTCTCCCTCCCTCAGTCTTCCGCTCTGTCAATCTCTCCCTCCCCCAGTTTCTCACTCTGTCCATCTCTCCCTCCCTCAGTCTCTCGCTCTGTCCATCTCTCTCTCCCTCAGTCTCTCGCTCTGTCCATCTCTCCCTCCCTCAGTCTCTCGTTCTGTCCATCTCTCCCTCCCTCAGTCTCTCGCTCTGTCCATCTCTCCCTCCCTCAGTCTCTCATTCTGTCCATCTCTCCCTCAATCTCTCGCTCTGTCCATCTTTCTTTTCCTCAGTCTCTCGCTCTGTCCATCTCTCCCTCCCTCAGTTCTCGCTCTGTCCATCTCTCCCTCCCCCAGTCTCTCGCTCTGTCCATCACTCCCTCCCTCAGTCTCCCGCTCTGTCCATCTCTCCCTCCCCCAGTTTCTCACTCTGTCCATCTCTCCCTCCCTCAGTCCCTCGCTCTGTACATCTCTCCCTCAGTCTCTCACTCTGTCTATCTCTCCCTCCCTCAGTCTCTCGTTCTGTCCATCTCTCCCTCAATCTCTCGCTCTGTCCATCTCTCCCTCCCTCAGTCTCTCGTTCTGTCCATCACTCCCTCAATCTCTCGCTCTGTCCATCTCTCCCTCCCTCAGTCTCTCGCTCTGTCCATCTCTCCCTCAATCTCTCGCTCTGTCCATCTCTCTCTCCCCCAGTCTCTCGCTCCGTCCATCTCTCCCTCCCCCAGTCTCTCGCTCTGTCCATCTCTCCCTCCCTCAGTCTCTCGTTCTGTCCATCTCTCCCTCAATCTCTCGCTCTGTCCATCTCTCTCTCCCTCAGTCTCTCGCTCTGTCCATCTCTCCCTCCCCCAGTCTCTCGTTCTGTCCATCTCTCCCTCAATCTCTCGCTCTGTCCATCTCTCCCTCCCTCAGTCTCTCGCTCTGTCCATCTCTCCCTCAATCTCTCGCTCTGTCCATCTCTCCCTCCCTCAGTCTCTCGTTCTGTCCATCTCTCCCTCCCTCAGTCTCTCGCTCTGTCCATCTCTCCCTCAATCTCTCGCTCTGTCCATCTCTCTCTCCCCCAGTCTCTCGCTCCGTCCATCTCTCCCTCCCTCAGTCTCTCGCTCTGTCCATCTCTCCCTCCCTCAGTCTCTCGTTCTGTCCATCTCTCCCTCAATCTCTCGCTCTGTCCATCTCTCCCTCCCTCAGTCTCTCGCTCTGTCCATCTCTCCCTCCCTCAGTCTTTCGCTCTGTCCATCTCTCCCTCCCTCAGTCTCTCGTTCTGTCCATCTCTCCCTCAATCTCTCGCTCTGTCCATCTCTCCCTCAATCTCTCGCTCTGTCCATCTCTCTCTCCCTCAGTCTCTCGCTCTGTCCATCTCTCCCTCCCCCAGTCTCTCGCTCCGTCCATCTCTCCCTCCCTCAGTCTCTCGCTCTGTCCATCTCTCCCTCCCTCAGTCTCTCGTTCTGTCCATCTCTCCCTCAATCTCTTGCTCTGTCCATCTTTCTTTTCCTCAGTCTCTCACTCTGTCCATCTCTCTTTCCCACAGTCTCTCGCTCTGTCCATCTCTCCCTCCCTCAGTCTCGCTCTGTCCATCTCTCCCTCCCTCAGTTCTCGCTCTGTCCATCTCTCCCTCCCCCAGTCTCTCGCTCTGTCCATCTCTCCCTCAATCTCTCGCTCTGTCCATCTTTCTTTTCCTCAGTCTCTCGCTCTGTCCATCTCTCCCTCCCTCAGTTCTCGCTCTGTCCATCTCTCCCTCCCCCAGTCTCTCGCTCTGTCCATCTCTCCCTCCCTCAGTCTCCCGCTCTGTCCATCTCTCCCTCCCCCAGTTTCTCACTCTGTCCATCTCTCCCTCCCTCAGTCCCTCGCTCTGTCTATCTCTCCCTCTCTCAGTCTCTCGCTCTGTCCATCTCTCCCTCAGTCTCTCGCTCTGTCCATCTCTCCCTCCCTCAGTCTCTCGTTCTGTCCATCTCTCCCTCAATCTCTCGCTCTGTCCATCTCTCCCTCCCTCAGTCTCTCGTTCTGTCCATCTCTCCCTCCCTCAGTCTCTCGCTCTGTCCATATCTCCCTGAGTCTCTCGCTCTGTCCAGCTCTCTTTCCCTCAGTCTCTCACTCTATCCATCTCACTTTCTCCCCCAGTCTCTCGCTCTGTCCATCTCTCCCTCCCTCAGTCTCTCGCTCTGTCTATCTCTCCCTCCCTCAGTCCCTCACTCTGTCCATCTCTCTCTCCCTCAGTTCTCGCTCTGTCCATCTCTCCCTCCCTCAGTCTCTCGCTCTGTCTATCTCTCCCTCCCTCAGTCCCTCACTCTGTCCATCTCTCTCTCCCTCAGTTCTCGCTCTGTCCATCTCTCCCTCCCTCAGTCTCTCGCTCTGTCCATCTCTCCCTCCCTCAGTCTCTCACTCTGTCCATTCTCCCTCAGTCTCTCACTCTGTCCATCTCTCCCTCCCTCAGTCTCTCGCTCTATCTATCTCTCTCTCCCTCAGACATTCGTTCTGTCCATCTCTCCCTCAGTCTCTCGCTCTGTCCATCTCTCCCTCCCTCAGTCTCTCGCTCTGTCAATTTCTCTCTCCCTCAGTTTCTCGCTCTGTCCATCTCTCCCTCAGTCTCTCGCTCTGTCCATCTCTCCCTCCCTCAGTCTCTCGCTCTGTCTATCTCTCTCTCCCTCAGACATTCGTTCTGTCCATCTCTCCCTCAGTCTCTCGCTCTGTCAATTTCTCTCTCCCTCAGTTTCTCGCTCTGCCCATCTCTCCCTCCCTCAGTCTCTCGTTCTGTCCATCTCTCCCTCAATCTCTCGCTCTGTCCATCTTTCATTCCCTCAGTCTCTCGCTCTGTCCATCTCTCCCTCAATCTCTCGCTCTGTCCATCTTTCATTCCCTCAGTCTCTCGCTCTGTCCATCTCTCCCTCAATCTCTCGCTCTGTCCATCTTTCATTCCCTCAGTCTCTCGCTCTGTCCATCTCTCCATCACTCAGTCCCTCGCTCTGTCCATCTCTCCCTCCCTCAATCTCTCGCTCTGTCCATCTCTCCCTCCCTCAGTCTCTCGCTCTGTCCATCTCTCTCTCCCTCAGTCTCTCTCTCTGTCCATCTCTCCCTCCCTCAATCTCTCGCTCTGTCCATCTCTCTCTCCCTCAGTCTCTCTCTCTGTCAATCTCTCTCTCCCTCAGTTTCTCGCTCTGTCCATCAATCCCTCAGTTTCTCGCTCTGTCCATCTCTCCCTCCCTCAGTCTCTCGTTCTGTCCATCTCTCCCTCAATCTCTCGCTCTGTCCATCTTTCATTCCCTCAGTCTCTCGCTCTGTCCATCTCTCCCTCAATCTCTCGCTCTGTCCATCTTTCATTCCCTCAGTCTCTCGCTCTGTCCATCTCTCCCTCAATCTCTCGCTCTGTCCATCTTTCATTCCCTCAGTCTCTCGCTCTGTCCATCTCTCCCTCAATCTCTCACTCTGTCCATCTTTCATTCCCTCAGTCTCTCGCTCTGTCCATCTCTCCCTCAATCTCTCGCTCTGTCCATCTTTCATTCCCTCAGTCTCTCGCTCTGTCCATCTCTCCCTCAATCTCTCGCTCTGTCCATCTTTCATTCCCTCAGTCTCTCGCTCTGTCCATCTCTCCATCACTCAGTCCCTCGCTCTGTCCATCTCTCCCTCCCTCAATCTCTCGCTCTGTCCATCTCTCCCTCCCTCAGTCTCTCGCTCTGTCCATCTCTCTCTCCCTCAGTCTCTCTCTCTGTCCATCTCTCCCTCCCTCAATCTCTCGCTCTGTCCATCTCTCTCTCCCTCAGTCTCTCTCTCTGTCAATCTCTCTCTCCCTCAGTTTCTCGCTCTGTCCATCAATCCCTCAGTTTCTCGCTCTGTCCATCTCTCCCTCCCTCAGTCTCTCGTTCTGTCCATCTCTCCCTCAATCTCTCGCTCTGTCCATCTTTCATTCCCTCAGTCTCTCGCTCTGTCCATCTCTCCCTCAATCTCTCGCTCTGTCCATCTTTCATTCCCTCAGTCTCTCGCTCTGTCCATCTCTCCCTCAATCTCTCGCTCTGTCCATCTTTCATTCCCTCAGTCTCTCGCTCTGTCCATCTCTCCCTCAATCTCTCACTCTGTCCATCTTTCATTCCCTCAGTCTCTCGCTCTGTCCATCTCTCTCTCCCTCAGTCTCTCGCTCTGTCCATCTTTCATTCCCTCAGTCTCTCGCTCTGTCCATCTCTCTCTCCCTCAGTCTCGCTCTGTCCATCTTTCATTCCCTCAGTCTCTCGCTCTGTCCATCTCTCCCTTCCTCAGTCTCTCGCTCTGTCCATCTCTCTCTCCCTCAGTCCCTCGCTCTGTCCATCTCTCCCTCAGTCTCTCGCTCTGTCCATCTTTCATTCCCTCAGTCTCTCGCTCTGTCCATCTCTCTCTCCCTCAGTCTCTCGCTCTGTCCATCTCTCTCTACCTCATTCTCTTGCTCTATCCATCTCTCTTTCCCACAGTCTCTCGCTCTGTCCATCTCTCCCTCCCTCAGTCTCGCTCTGTCCATCTCTCTCTCCCTCAGTCCCTCGCTCTGTCCATCTCTCTTTCCCACAGTCTCTCGCTCTGTCCATCTCTCCCTCAGTCTCTCGCTCTGTCCATCTCTCCCTCCCCCAGTCTCTCGCTCTGTCCATCTCTCCCTCCCTCAGTCTCTCGCTCTGTCCATCTCTCCCTCCCTCAGTCTCGCTCTGTCCATCTCTCCCTCCCCCAGTCTCTCGCTCTGTCCATCTCTCCCTCCCTCAGTCTCTCGTTCTGTCCATATCTCCCTCAGTCTCTCGCTCTGTCTATCTTTCTCTCCCTCAGTCTCTTGCTCTGTCCATCTCTCTCTACCTCAGTTTCTTGCTCTTTCCATCTCTCTCTCCCCCCGTCTCTCGCTCTGTCCATCTCTCCCTCCCTCAGTCTCTCGCTCTGTCCATCTCTCCCTCCCTCAGTCTCGCTCTGTCCATCTCTCCCTCCCTCAATCCCTCATTCTTTCCATCTCTCCCTCCCTCAGTCTCCCGCTCTGTCCATCTCTCCCTCCCCCAGTCTCTCACTCTGTCTATCTCTCCCTCCCTCAGTCCCTCGCTCTGTCTATCACTCCCTCCCTCAGTCCCTCGCTCTGTCTATCACTCCCTCCCTCAGTCCCTCGCTCTGTCTATCTCTCCCTCCCTCAGTCTCTCTCTCTGTCAATCTCTCTCTCCCTCAGTCTCTCTCTCTGTCTATCTCTCTCTTTCTCAGTCTCTTCCTCTGTCTATCTCTCCCTCCCTCAGTGTCTCGTTCTGTCCATCTCTCCCTCAGTCTCTCACTCTGTCCATCTCTCCCTCCCTCAGTCTCGCTCTGTCCATCTCTCTCTCCCTCAGTTATCGCTCTGTCTATCTCCCCCTCCCTCAGTCTCTCGTTCTGTCCATCTCTCCCTCAGTCTCTCACTCTGTCCATCTCTCCCTCCCCCAGTCTCTCGCTCTGTCCATCTCTCCCTCCCTCAGTCTCTCGCTCTGTCTATCTCTCCCTCCCTCAGTCCCTCACTCTGTCCATCTCTCCCTCCCCCAGTCTCTCGCTCTGTCCATCTCTCCCTCAGTCTCTAGCTCTGTCTATCTCTCCCTCCCTCAGTCTCTCGCTCTGTCCACCTCTCCCTCCCTCAGTCCCTCGCTCTGTCTACCTCTCCCTCCCTCAGTCCCTCGCTCTGTCTATCTCTTTCTCCCTCAATCCCTCGTTCTTTCCATCTCTCCCTCCCTCAGTCCCTCGCTCTGTCCATCTCTCCCTCCCCCAGTCTCTCGCTTTGTCCATCTCTCCCACCCCCAGTCTCTCGCTCTGTCCATCTCTCCCTCAGTCCCTCGCTCTGTCCATCTCTCCCTCCCCCAGTCTCTCGCTTTGTCCATCTGTCCCTCCCCCAGTCTCTCGCTCTGTCTATCTCTTTCTCCCTCAATCCCTCGTTCTTTCCATCTCTCCCTCCCTCAGTCCCTCGCTCTGTCTATCTCTCCCTCCCTCAGTCTCTCGCTCTGTCCATCTCTCCCTCAATCTCTCGCTCTGTCCATCTTTCACTCAGTCTCTCGCTCTCTCCATCTCTCCCTCCCCCAGTCTCTCGCTCTGTCCATCTCTCCCTCCCTCATTCTCTTGCTCTGTCCATCTCTCCCTCCCTCAGTCTCGCTCTGTCCATCTCTCTCTCCCTCAGTTCTCGCTCTGTCCATCTCTCCCTCATTCTCTTGCTCTGTCCATCTCTCCCTCCCTCAGTCTCGCTCTGTCCATCTCTCTCTCCCTCAGTTCTCGCTCTTTCCATCTCTCCCTCCCCCAGTCTCTCGCTCTGTCCATCTCTACCTCAGTCTCTAGCTCTGTCTATCTCTCCCTCAGTCTCTCGCTCTGTCCATCTCTCCCTCCCTCAGTCTCTCACTCTGTCAATTTCTCTCTCCCTCAGTTTCCCGCTCTATCCATCTCTCCCTCCCTCAGTCTCTCGTTCTGTCCATCTCTCCCATCAATCTCTCGCTCTGTCCATCTCTCCCTCCCCCAGTCTCTCGCTCTGTCCATCTCTACCTCAGTCTCTAGCTCTGTCTATCTCTCCCTCAGTCTCTCGCTCTGTCCATCTCTCCCTCCCTCAGTCTCTCGCTCTATCTATCTCTCTCTCCCTCAGACATTCGTTCTGTCCATCTCTCCCTCAGTCTCTCGCTCTGTCCATCTCTCCCTCCCTCAGTCTCTCGCTCTGTCAATTTCTCTCTCCCTCAGTTTCTCGCTCTGTCCATCTCTCCCTCCCTCAGTCTCTCGTTCTGTCCATCTCTCCCATCAATCTCTCGCTCTGTCCATCTCTCTTTCCCTCAGTCCCTCGCTCGGTCCATCTCTCCCTCCCTCAGTCTCGCTCTGTCCATCTCTCCCTCCCCCAGTCTCTCGCTCTGTCCATCTCTCCCTCCCCCAGTCTCTCGCTTTGTCCATCTCTCCCTCCCTCAGTCCCTCGCTCTGTCTATCTCTCCCTCTCTCAGTCTCTCGCTCTGTCCATCTCTCCCTCCCTCAGTCCCTCGCTCTGTCTATCTCTCCCCCTCTCAGTCTCTCACTCTGTCCATCTCTTTCTCCCTCAATCCCTCGTTCTTTCCATCTCTCCCTCCCTCAGTCTCTCGCTCTGCCCATCTCTCTCTCCCTCAGTCTCTCTCTCTGTCCATCTCTCCCTCCCTCAGTCTCTCGCTCTGTTCATCGCTCCCTCCCTCAGTCCCTCGCTCTGCCCATCTCTCCCTCCCTCAATCTCTCGCTCTGTCCATCTCTCCCTCCCTCATTTTCTCGCCCTGCCCATCTCTCTCTCCCTCAGTCTCTCGCTCTGTCCATCTCTCCCTCCCTCAGACTTTCGTTCTGTCAATCTCTCTCTCCCTCAGTTTCTTGTTCTGTCCATCTCTCCCTCCCTCAGGCTCTCGTTCTGTCCATCTCTCCCAGGGTCTCTCGCTCTGTCCATCTCTCTCTCCCTCAGTCTCTCGCTCTGTCAATCTCTCTCTCCCTCAGTCTCTCGTTCTGTCCATCGCTCCCTCAGTTTCTCACTCTGTCCATCTCTCCATCCCTCAGTCTCTCGCTCTCTCCATCTCTCTCTACCTCATTCTCTTGCTCTATCCAGCTCTCTTTCCCTTAGTCTCTCGCTCTATCCATCTCTCTCTACCTCATTCTCTCGCTCTATCCATCTCTCTTTCCGACAGTCTCTCGCTCTGTCCATCTCTCCCTCCCTCAATCCCTTGCTCTGTCCATCTCTTTCTCCCTTAATCTCTCGTTCTTTCCATCTCTCCCTCCCCCAGTCTCTCGCTCTGTCCATCTCTCCCTCCCTCAGTCTCTCGTTCTGTCCATATCTCCCTCAGTCTCTCGCTCTGTCTATCTCTCCCTCAGTCTCTCGCTCTGTCCATCTCTCCCTCCCTCAGTCTCTCGTTCTGTCCATTTCTCCGTCCCCTAGTCTCTCGCTCTGTATATCTCTTTCTCCCTCAATCCCTCGTTCTTTCCATCTCTCCCTCCCTCAGTCCCTCACTCTGTCCATCTCTCTCTCGCTCAGTTCTCGCTCTGTCCATCTTTCCCTCCCCCAGTCTCTTGCTCTGTCCATCTCTCCCTCAGTCTCTCGCTCTGTTCATCTCTTTCTCCCTCAGTCACTCGCTCTGTCCATCTCTCCCTCCCTCAGTCTCTTGCTCTGTCCGTCTCTTTCTCCCTCAGTCTCTCGCTCTGTCCATCTCTCCCTCCCTCAGTCTCTCGCTCTGTCCATCTCTCCCTCAGTCTCTCGCTCTGTTCATCTCTTTCTCCCTCAGTCACTCGCTCTGTCCATCTCTCCCTCCCTCAGTCTCTTGCTCTGTCCGTCTCTTTCTCCCTCAGTCTCTCGCTCTGTCCATCTCTCCCTCCCTCAGTCTCTTGCTCTGTCCATCTCTTTCTCCCTCAATCCCTCGTTCTTTCCATCTCTCCCTCCCTCAGTCTCTCGCTCTGTCCATCTCTCCCTCCCTCAGTCCCTCGCTCTGTCTATCTCTCCCTCCCTCAGTCTCTCGCTCTGTCCATCTCTCCCTCAGTCTCTCGCTCTGTTCATCTCTCCCTCAGTCTCTAGCTCTGTCTATCTCTCCCTCAGTCTCTCGCTCTGTCCATCTCTCCCTCCCTCAGTCTCTCGTTCTGTCCATTTCTCCCTCCCCTAGTCTCTCGCTCTGTCTATCTCTCCCTCCCTCAGTCTCTCGCTCTGTCCATCTCTCCCTACCTCAGTCTCTTGTTCTATCCATCTCTCCCTCAGTCTCTCTCTCTGTCCATCTCTCCCTCCCTCAGTCTCTCGCTCTGTCCATCGCTCCCTCAGTCTCTCGCTCTGTCCATCTCTCCCTCCCTCAGTCTCTCGCTCTGTCCATTCTCCCTCAGTCTCTCGCTCTGTCCATCTCTCCCTCCCTCAGTATCTCGCTCTGTCTATCTCTCTCTCCCTCAGACATTCGTTCTGTCCATCTCTCCCTCCCTCAGTCTCTCGCTCTGTCAATTTCTCTCTCCCTCAGTTTCTCGCTCTGTCCATCTCTCCCTCCCTCAGTCTCTCGTTCTGTCCATCTCTCCCATCAATCTCTCGCTCTGTCCATCTCTCTTTCCCTCAGTCCCTCGCTCGGTCCATCTCTCCCTCCCTCAGTCTCGCTCTGTCCATCTCTCTCTCCCTCACTTCTGGCTCTGTCCATCTCTCCCTCCCCCAGTCTCTCGCTCTGTCCATCTCTCCCTCCCTCAGTCCCTCGCTCTGTCCATCTCTCCCTCCCTCAGTTCTCGCTCTGTCCATCTCTCCCTCCCCCAGTCTCTCGCTCTGGCTATCTCTCCCTCCCCCAGTCTCTCGCTCTGTCCATCTCTCCCTCCCTCAGTCCCTCGCTCTGTCCATCTCTCCCTCCCTCAGTTCTCGCTCTGTCCATCTCTCCCTCCCCCAGTCTCTCGCTCTGGCTATCTCTCCCTCCCCCAGTCTCTCGCTCTGTCTATCTCTCCCTCCCTCAGTCTCTCGCTCTGTCAATTTCTCTCTCCCTCAGTTTCTCGCTCTGTCCATCTCTCCCTCCCTCAGTCTCTCGTTCTGTCCATCTCTCCCATCAATCTCTCGCTCTGTCCATCTCTCTTTCCCTCAGTCCCTCGCTCGGTCCATCTCTCCCTCCCTCAGTCTCGCTCTGTCCATCTCTCTCTCCCTCACTTCTGGCTCTGTCCATCTCTCCCTCCCCCAGTCTCTCGCTCTGTCCATCTCTCCCTCTCCCAGTCTCTCGCTTTGTCCATCTCTCCCTCCCTCAGTCCCTCGCTCTGTCCATCTCTCCCTCCCTCAGTTCTCGCTCTGTCCATCTCTCCCTCCCCCAGTCTCTCGCTCTGGCTATCTCTCCCTCCCCCAGTCTCTCGCTCTGTCCATCTCTCCCTCCCTCAGTCCCTCGCTCTGTCTATCTCTCCCTCCATCAGTCTCTCGCTCTGTCCATCTCTCCCTCCCTCAGTCCCTCGCTCTGTCTATCTCTCCCCCTCTCAGTCTCTCACTCTGCCCATCTCTTTCTCCCTCAATCCCTCGTTCTTTCCATCTCTCCGTCCCTCAGTCTCTCACTCTGTCCATCTCTCCTTCCCCCAGTCTCTCGCTCTGTCCATCTCTCCCTCCCCCAGTCTCTCGCTCTGTCCATCTCTCCCTCCCTCAGTCCCTCGCTCTGTCTGTCTCTCCCTCTCTCAGTCTCTCACTCTGTCCATCTCTTTCTCCCTCAATCCCTCGTTCTTTCCATCTCTCCCTCCCTCAGTCTCTCACTCTGTCCATCTCTCTCTCTCCCTCAGTCTCTTGCTCTGTCATTCTCTCTCTCCCTCAGTTTCTTGCTCTTTCCATCTCTCTCTCCCTCCGTCTCTCGCTCTTTCCATCTCTCCCTCCCTCAGCCTCTCGCTCTGTCCATCTCTCTCTCCGTCCGTCTCTCGGTCTGTCCATCTCTCACTCCCTCGGTCTCTCGATTTGTCCATCTCTCCCACCCTCAGTCTCTCGCTCTGTTCATCGCTCCCTCCCTCAGTCCCTCGCTCTGTCCATCTTTCCCTCCCTCAATCTCTCGCTCTGTCCATCTTTCTTTCCCTCAGTCTCTCGCTCTGCCCATCTCTCTCTCCCTCAGTCTCTCTCTCTGTCCATCTCTCCCTCTCTCAGTCTCTCGCTCTGTTCATCGCTCCCTCCCTCAGTCCCTCGCTCTGTCCATCTCTCCCTCCCTCAATCTCTCGCTCTGTCCATCTTTCTTTCCCTCAGTTTCTCGCCCTGCCCATCTCTCTCTCCCTCAGTCTCTCGCTCTGTCCATCTCTCTCTCCCTCAGACTTTCGTTCTGTCAATCTCTCTCTCCCTCAGTTTCTTGTTCTGTCCATCTCTCCCTCCCTCAGGCTCTCGTTCTTTCCATCTCTCCCTCAGTCTCTCGCTCTGTCCATCTCTCTCTCCCTCATTCTCTCGCTCTGTCAATCTCTCTCTCCCTCATTCTCTCGCTCTGTCCATCTCTCCCTCCCTCAGTCTCTCGCTCTGTCCATCTCATCGTCCCTCAGTCTCTCGCTCTGTCCATCTTTCATTCCCTCAGTCTCTCGCTCTGTCCATCTCTCCCTCCCTCAGTCTCTCGCTCTGTCCATCTCTCCATCCCTCAGTCTCTCGCTCTGTCCATCTCTCCCTCCCTCAGTCTCTCGCTCTCTCCATCTCTCTCTACCTCATTCTCTTGCTCTATCCAGCTCTGTTTCCCTTAGTCTCTCGCTCTGTTCATCTCTTTCTCCCTCAGTCCCTCGCTCTGTCCATCTCTCTCTCCCTCAGTCTCTTGCTCTGTCCATCTCTCTCTCCCTCAGTCTCTTGCTCTGTCCATCTCTCTCTCCCTCAGCCTCTCGCTCTGTCCATCTCTCCCTCAGTCTCTCTCTCTGTCTATCTCTCTCTTTCTCAGTCTCTTCCTCTGTCTATCTCTCCCTCCCTCAGTCTCTCGTTCTGTCCATCTCTCCCTCAGTCTCTCGCTCTGTCCATCTCTCCCTCCCTCAGTCTCTTGTTCTGTCCATCTCTCCCTCAGTCTCTCGCTCTGTCCATCTCTCCCTCAGTCTCTCGCTCTGTCCATCTCTCCCTCCCTCAGTCTCTCGCTCTGTCTATCTCTCCTTCCCTCAGACATTCGTTCTGTCCATCTCTCCCTCCCTCAGTCCCTCGCTCTGTCTATCTCTCCCTCTCTCAGTCTCTCGCTCTGTCCATCTCTCCCTCAGTCTCTCGCTCTGTCCATCTCTCCCTCCCTCAGTCTCTCGTTCTGTCCATCTCTCCCTCAATCTCTCGCTCTGTCCATCTCTCTCTCCCTCAGTCTCTCGCTCTGTCCATCTCTTTCTCCCTCAGCCTCTTGCTCTGTCCATCTTTCACTCAGTCTCTCGCTCTCTCCATCTCTCCCTCCCCCAGTCTCTCGCTCTGTCCATCTCTCCCTTCCCCAGTCTCTCGCTCTGTCCATCTCTCCCTCAGTTCTCGCTCTGTCCATCTTTCCCTCCCCCAGTCTCTTGCTCTGTCCATCTCTTTCTCCCTCAATCCCTCGTTCTTTCCATCTCTCCCTCCCTCAGTCTCTCGCTCTGTCCATCTCTCCCTCCCTCAGTCCCTCGCTCTGTCTATCTCTCCCTCCCTCAGTCTCTCGCTCTGTCCATCTCTCCCTCAGTCTCTCGCTCTGTTCATCTCTCCCTCAGTCTCTAGCTCTGTCTATCTCTCCCTCAGTCTCTCGCTCTGTCCATCTCTCCCTCCCTCAGTCTCTCGTTCTGTCCATTTCTCCCTCCCCTAGTCTCTCGCTCTGTCTATCTCTCCCTCTCTCAGTCTCTCGCTCTGTCCATCTCTCCCTCAGTCTCTCGCTCTGTCCCTCTCTTTCTCCCTCAGTCCCTCACTCTGTCCATCTCTCTCTCCCTAAGTTCTCGCTTTGTCCATCTCTCCCTCCCCCAGTCTCTCGCTCTGTCTATCTCTTTCTCCCTCAGTCTCTCGCTCTGTCTATCTCTTTCTCCCTCAATCCCTCGTTCTTTCCATCTCTCCCTCCCTCAGTCCCTCACTCTGTCCATCTCTCTCTCCCTCAGTTCTCGCTCTGTCCATCTTTCCCTCCCCCAGTCTCTTGCTCTGTCCATCTCTTTCTCCCTCAATCCCTCGTTCTTTCCATCTCTCCCTCCCTCAGTCTCTCGCTCTGTCCATCTCTCCCTCCCTCAGTCCCTCGCTCTGTCTATCTCTCCCTCCCTCAGTCTCTCACTCTGTTCATCTCTTTCTCCCTCAGTCCCTCGCTCTGTCCATCTCTCCCTCCCTCAGCCTCTCGCTCTGTCCATCTCTTTCTCCCTCAGTCTCTCGCTCTGTCCATCTCTCCCTCCCTCAGTCTCTTGTTCTGTCCATCTCTCCCTCAGTCTCTCTCTCTCTGTCCATCTCTCCCTCCCTCAGTCTCTCGCTCTGTCCATCTCTCCCTCAGTCTCTCGCTCTGTCCATCTCTCCCTCCCTCAGTCTCTCGTTCTGTCCATTTCTCCCTCCCCT
Source organism: Chiloscyllium punctatum (assembly GCF_047496795.1). Lineage (NCBI taxonomy): Eukaryota > Metazoa > Chordata > Chondrichthyes > Orectolobiformes > Hemiscylliidae > Chiloscyllium > Chiloscyllium punctatum. The sequence continues at coordinate 9,695,582 of NC_092774.1, forward strand.
AGTCTCTCGCTCTGTCTATCTCTCCCTCCCTCAATCCCTCGTTCTTTCCATCTCTCCCTCCCTCAGTCCCTCACTCTGTCCATCTTTCCCTCCCCCAGTCTCTTGCTCTGTCCATCTCTTTCTCCCTCAATCCCTCGTTCTTTCCATCTCTCCCTCCCTCAGTCTCTCGCACTGTCCATCTCTCCCCCTCTCAGTCTCTCACTCTGTCCATCTCTTTCTCACTCAATCCCTCGTTCTTTCCATCTCTCCCTCCCTCAGTCTCTCGCTCTGTCCATCTCTCCCTCCCTCAGTCCCTCGCTCTGTCTATCTCTCCCTCCCTCAGTCTCTCGCTCTGTCCATCTCTCCCTCAGTCTCTCGCTCTGTTCATCTCTTTCTCCCTCAGTCCCTCGCTCTGTCCATCTCTCCCTCCCTCAGTCTCTTGCTCTGTCCGTCTCTTTCTCCCTCAGCCTCTCGCTCTGTCCATCTCTTTCTCCCTCAGCCTCTCGCTCTGTCCATCTCTCCCTCAGTCTCTCTCTGTCAATCTCTCTCTCCCTCAGTCTCTCTCTGTGTCAATCTCTCTCTCCCTCAGTCTCTCTCTCTGTCTATCTCTCTCTTTCTCAGTCTCTTCCTCTGTCTATCTCTCCCTCCCTCAGTCTCTCGCTCTGTCCATCTGTCCCTCCCTCAGTATCTCGCTCTGTCTATCTCTCTCTCCCTCAGACATTCGTTCTGTCCATCTCTCCCTCAGTCGCTCGTTCTGTCCATCTCTCCCTCCCTCAGTCTCTCGCTCTGTCAATTTCTCTCTCCCTCAGTTTCTCGCTCTGTCCATCTCTCCCTCCCTCAGTCTCTCGTTCTGTCCATCTCTCCCATCAATCTCTCGCTCTGTCCATCTCTCTTTCCCTCAGTCCCTCGCTCGGTCCATCTCTCCCTCCCTCAGTCTCGCACTGTCCATCTCTCCCTCCCTCAGCCTCTCGCTCTGTCCATCTCTCTCTCCGTCCGTCTCTCGATTTGTCCATCTCTCCCACCCTCAGTCTCTCGCTCTGTTCATCGCTCCCTCCCTCAGTCCCTCGCTCTGTCCATCTCTCCCTCTCTCAGTCTCTCGCTCTGTCCATCTCTCTCTCCCTCAGTTCTCGCTCTGTCCATCTCTCCCTCCCTCAGTCTCTCGCTCTGTCCATCTCTCTCTCCCTCAGTCTCTCTCTCTCTGTCCATCTCTCCCTCCCTCAGTCTCTCGCTCTGCCCATCTCTCTCTCCCTCAGTCTCTCGCTCTGTCAATCTCTCTCTCCCTCAGTTTCTCGCTCTGTCCATCGCTCCCTCAGTTTCTCGCTCTGTCCATCTCTCCCTCCCTCAGTCTCTCGTTCTGTCCATCTCTCCCTCAATCTCTCGCTCTGTCCATCTTTCATTCCCTCAGTCTCTCGCTCTGTCCATCTCTCTCTCCGTCAGTCTCTCGCTCTATCCATCTCTCCCTCCCTCAGCCTCTTGCTGTGTCCATCTTTCACTCAGTCTCTCGCTCTGTCCATCTCTCCATCCCTCAGTCTCTCGCTTTGTCCATCTCATCTTCCCTCAGTCCCTAGCTCTGTCCATCTCTCTCTCCCTCAGTCTCTCGCTCTCTCCATCTCTCTCTACCTCATTCTCTTGCTCTATCCAGCTCTCTTTCCCACAGTCTCTCGCTCTGTCCATCTCTCCCTCCCTCAGTCTCTCGCTCTGTCCATCTCTCTCTCCCTCAGTTCTCGCTCTGTCCATCTCTCCCTCCCCCAGTCTCTCGCTCTGTCCATCTCTCCCTCCCCCAGTCTCTCGCTCTGTCCATCTCTCCCTCAGTCTCTAGCTCTGTCCATCTCTCCCTCCCTCAATCCCTTGCTCTGTCCATCTCTTTCTCCCTCAATCCCTCGTTCTTTCCATCTCTCCCTCCCTCAGTCTCTCGTTCTGTCCATATCTCCCTCAGTCTCTCGCTCTGTCTATCTTTCTCTCACTCAGTCTCTCGGTCTGTCCATCTCTCTCTCCCTCAGTCTCTCGCTCTCTCCATCCCTCTCTACCTCAGTTTCTTGCTCTTTCCATCTCTCTCTCCCTCCGTCTCTTGCTCTGTCCATCTCTCCCTCCCTCGGTCTCTCACTCTGTCCATCTCTCCCTCCCTCACTCTCTCGCTCCGTCCATCTCTCCCTCCTCCTCCACTACCCTGACCCCTCCGTTCCTGTCCTCGCCTCTCCCCCCTCCCTCCCCTCTCCCTCTGACCCCCTCGCCCTCCCTTCTCTCCCCCCACCATCACTGCTCTCTGACCTTGTTGCCCTTTCACCCACAGGGGTCATGAGGTCACATCGCCTCCCCCTCCCCCCCCCCCCCCCCCCCGGCCTCTTGTACCAATCTGCGTCTCCTCCCCCTCCTCCCACCAACATGACCCCCGCATTATAAAAACCCCAGTCGGATATGGGGGGGGTGTCAGAGGGAGGGGGCACTCGGGGAGACTGGAGGTGTCATGTCCGCCCACGACACCCAGAGGGGTCCCAGACTCGGGGGGGGGGGGGGGGGCAGAGAGAGATGGAGAGAGTGAGCGAGACCTGTGGCAGAGAGAGAGAGAGAGAGAGAGAGAGAGTGAGAGAGACTGGGCCCAGAGCGATAGACAGAGTGAGTGAGAGAGAGTGAGAGAGAGAGAGAGACTGGGCCCAGAGCGATAGACAGAGTGAGAGAGAGAGAGAGAGTGAGAGAGACTGGGCCCAGAGCGATAGACAGAGTGAGTGAGAGAGAGTGAGAGAGAGAGAGAGACTGGGCCCAGAGCGATAGACAGAGTGAGAGAGAGAGAGTGAGAGAGAGAGAGAGAGAGACTGGGCCCAGAGCGATAGACAGAGTGAGTGAGAGAGAGTGAGAGAGAGAGAGAGACTGGGCCCAGAGCGATAGACAGAGTGAGAGAGAGAGAGAGAGTGAGAGAGACTGGGCCCAGAGCGATAGACAGAGTGAGAGAGAGAGAGTGAGAGAGAGAGAGAGACTGGGCCCAGAGCGATAGACAGAGTGAGAGAGAGAGAGTGAGAGAGAGAGAGAGAGAGACTGGGCCCAGAGCGATAGACAGAGTGAGAGAGAGAGAGAGAGAGAGAGACTGGGCCCAGAGCGATAGACAGAGTGAGAGAGAGAGAGTGAGAGAGAGAGAGAGACTGGGCCCAGAGCGATAGACAGAGTGAGAGAGAGAGAGAGAGAGAGAGACTGGGCCCAGAGCGATAGACAGAGTGAGAGAGGAGAGAGAGAGAGAGAGAGAGACTGGGCCCAGAGCGATAGACAGAGTGAGAGAGAGTGGTGGCAGAGAGAGTGAGGGACTGGGCACAGAGAGAGAGAGAGAGATGGACAGAGCGAGAGACCAGGAGAGAGAGAGAGAGAGAGAGAGAGAAAGATGGACAGAGTGAGAGACAGACTAGGGGGAGAGATAGAAAGAGAGAGGGAGATGGACCGAGTGAGAAGGTGGGTGTGGAGGGGGGGGGGGTGGGGGGGGGTGTGGTTGAGGACCTACCTTGACCATAGGGTGACCACCAGCGGGAGCTTTAACTGCCCCGCGGCTGCCCTCCGTCTCATAGTGGGCCCGGTGATGGGTCCGGGGCTGTACCTCCACCGTCAGCTCCAACTGCTCCCATTGGCTGGGGAGAGGCCAGTCCAGAGGAGGCAGTGTAGACGATCTGAACCCGGGAGGGAGTTACGAGGGAGGGAAGAGAACATAGTGTCAGCTGTCCGAACATCGGCCCCCTTGACGTTCAATGGCGTTACCGTCACTGAATCCCCCCTCCCCCAACTATCAACATCCTGGGGGTTCCCATTGAGAGAGAATCTAACCATCGCCCCCTTGACATTCAATGGCGTTACCGTCACTGAATCCCCCCTCCCCCAACTATCAACATCCTGGGGGTTCCCATTGAGGGAGAATCTGACTATCGCCCCCCTTGATGTTCAATGGTGTTACCGTCACTGCAGAACCTCACCGAGGGGCTCCTCAGACGGCACCTTCCCAAACCCCCCCACACCCCTCTTCCATCTGGAAGGACGAGGAGGGGGGAGCAGATACACGGGGAACACCAACCCCCTCCCCTCTCCCCAACTCTGACCCCCTCCCCATCCCGGAATCGATCGGCCGTTCCTTCCTGGGGTCAGAATCCTGGGATTGCCCCCCCTCCCTCCCTGAGGGGCATAGTGGGTCTACCCCACAGCACGTGGCTAAGATGGCAGCTCACCCCTCCCCCCCCCCAACCCCAA